>NC_074726.1:31352824-31550324 GCF_947242115.1 Biomphalaria glabrata | reverse complement strand
ATTGGACAAACTATTTTTCGAAACCCCAGCACCCCATTGTTTTATATCGCACTTTCAATAACAATGCTCCCTCTTTTGGTCAGTAAAATCTTGTGCTACGTTGACTCGGTGCGGCTCGCAAACACAAAAGACTTCGAGTCTGTGAATTTTAGAATCATTTCTCTCTCTCTCTCCCCCCTTTCAAGAACACACAGAATCTTCACACGCATTCCTTCCTACGCTGAAGGCACTCAATAATAGTCCATTACGAAATACCAGAAAGCGGCATCGGAACAGGGCCGGATCTTAGTATGTGGAGGCTCCAGGTAAAAAAAAGTTTTGTGGAAACCCCCAACACTTTCGAAACCTTTAATACGAATCCACTTATTGATAATAATACTGTTATGGCACGCTTAGGAATCTGGCGGGAAAAGTTATTTGTTTCATAAATAGGGCAAGTTTTGACTTAGAGACAATGGCGCGAAAAGTAAAAAAACGAGACGAGGATTTAAGGAAGAAAAGCGAAAAGTGGAATGCCAGCAGACGACTTTTGACGGCTTTAGAGAGAGGCAGGTTTTAGGAAGCGTAGAGATTTAGCTCGACTGTTTCTTTTCGTTATTACTACACTTCATGTTTGACATTCGCTATCGGCGTGGACTATTTTATATTAAGTTGGCCTTTCGCCTGTGTTTTTAGATTTTTTTATTTGAGTGTTACTTCCCTGCCTCCGGTTGATTTATCTGCATAGGACACAGAGCTGGAGCGCCTAACAAAACTAATACCTGTCACGGTCTCGGTTGACATTGCCTATTGTATGTTCGATTCGGGTCAAGAGAATCATCTGACATAGAAAGAGAAAGTAAGAATGACTAAATTGACGTTTTGTCAGTAGTAACTTGAATTCAGTTTAAGAGAGTAGTCACTTGAAGTCAGTGTCGTAGCTAGTGTGTTTGATGCCCAGTGCGTTCTCTCCTCTTGATGCCCCCCCCTCTGATATAAAGTAGAGAAAACGTTATTATACGTTCACAAAATATACTACAAAAAAATAGAACGAGCTTTCTTGGTCGCAAAACTTTCAATAATTTTTATCGAAATCTGTTTTCCACCAATTGCCTAGTTCTTGATCAAATTAATTAAGTCTGAAAAACTTCGCTCGCATAAAGCCACACTTACCGCAATAGTCAGAAATATGTAAAGATCTGATAATGCTACCTGAAGAGAATCTTGGACATCATTATTTTTCTCTCAAAGCAGAATCTGGCATTCAATAGGCATCACGAATATTTAGACAATATTTAGAGCTGAATCATTTAGTGGCATTCTAGCTCATATCTTTTTATTTTTTATTTTTTTTTAAATTCAAGATTTCAAACAGGCCCTTTTTTTTTTTTAGAAGTTCTAAGGCTTCTGAAGAAATCGTGACAAACTATTGTTGCCTCTTTCGTTCCAGGCGAAATTTGTTTTTGTCAATGTTGCTACGAGCACCATCGAGATTGATTTCAATCTGAGGATTTAATAGTTGGGATAGCGAGAAAAATTCATATTCACCAACCACATCATGATCCTATTAGGTGATTATTTCTTGAACTATCACCTCCAAGGAAGAATACATCTCAATCCGTAGCTCGTTCTTATCTGTTTATATAGAATCTTCACACTTTTGCTTGGCTTCTTTTTATTGTGGCCAATACGGCTTTCTTGTTCTGCACTAACCCTCAGATCAGAGCATTTACTTTTGCTGACAGTAATAATGGTTTCAGCGTTGTCCTTTCAACTAATAGTTAGAAATGTTATTAATATTTTCCATTTAAGTAGCAGTCTCGTATTGACGATCATTGTTCTTGAAGTTAGACATACCCGTCGTTTTTTTCCAGTTAATTCAAGGGCAAAGAATCCAAAATAGGTGAGAAAATTAAGACTGCATAGCAACTAACAATCGGCTTACTTAAGAGATTTTGTCTTCACAATTCTTTTTCAACTCTTTCATTGAGGTCTAGATTCTGTTTTGAGAGAAAAGAAATGCTATCCAAGATTCTTTTCATTATCAGATTTTTACCTTTAAGACCCTTTGATCCCTGCCGTCAACCATTTATTTAAACCAGAGAAAACAATTTCTCCGCCTGAGCTAGCACTATGAGCGCCAGCCAGACTTGTCAGACTTGAGGTTTGCGGGACATGTTCTACGTCAAAATGAATTACACACACCAAGAGTTGCGATAACATGGAAGCCAAAACGAGGAAAGCGCAAACAGGGACGTCCTCGTATTACTTGGCGACACACATAAGTTTTCGCTATATTTTCAGTTTATTCAGTACTGTCTTAGGTCACTAGTTTAGTAACAATATAACTTCCCAGAATAATGGATTTAAATATTGACGAAGAATCAGTAACTACAGCAGCAACTGCTACTAAAAGAAAAATAAATTTTAGGACGAAAATAGATCGTTTCAAGGTTTCAAGAAAGATGGGGGTGAAATTATTTCGGCACGTCGGTATCAAATAAGATTCACTGCTTAATATCCAATTCGTGCATTAGTGTGTCTAAAGAGTACAATGTCAAACAACATGACGCTCATCACAAAATGGCGTATGATGCTTACACCTGGAAAATGAGAGATGGCAAGCTACTTGAATTGAAAAATAGTTTTAAAAGGCAACAACGAGATTGAGTCTGTATCAAAAGCCAGCTATATTTTGTCAAAATTTATTGAAAGCTATAGCAAATCATTTAGTGAAAGTGATTTTATTAAGGAGTGTATCGTTAAAGCTGAGTAAGTTTAAAAAAAAAGCTGAAAGCATTCAAAGAAATAGCGTTAACTAGAAACATTGTGGCAGATAGATTAAATGACATGTCAGTCAGATTGCGTGAACAATTTCGATATACTGTATTTATTCGTAATCGTTTGTTTAGAATTGTCTTTGGCTTTTAAAGCTGTCAACAATTAAATAAAGGGACTGTTACCATTCAGAAGTGAATATGTTGACGTGTTCAGACTATAAGAGACTAAACAATAAGTAAACACGCTAAACTGATTTTCTCTTAACATAGAGATGAGCTAGTCATAATTAACTAAACACACACTTCCACAGAAAATTTCATTAAAATTTAAAAGAAGTGTGATCTTATGTTTAAATTTAATATTTTTGAAACAATGTGACAAAAAAATGTGATAATTTGCTAAATTAATAAGTAAAGATAACCCACCGAAAGCACTGCAGTTACTTCCCGTTTTTAGTATTATATTTTTAGCTGTTTTATAGTAATGGGAAATGCAACTATAGGCTTTGTGAGGTCTTTCTAACGGTCTAAACCAGTGATGCCCCAAATACGGCCCGCGGGCCAGAACCGGCCGGTGACATGATTTAATACGAAATGTGGGCACAAACATCCCTCCTTTTTTCCCCCGAAAGCAAAAGGTTAAAAAATGTATCTTTACCTATGTTAGAGGCCTCAGAGCCCTCAATTTTTCTCTGATAGATTGGTGCCATGACATCAGGGCCGGTCCTAGCAATTGCGGGGCCCTATGCGAAATTGATCGCGCGGGGCTTAGTCTGGGTGGGAATAAGGATAATAAGTGAAAATTAAGATTTTGTTTTAGAAAATTGAATTTGGCTTTACATTTTGTTCATGCAATCAAGTTAACTTTACTTTACGAATCTTACAACCTAGGGCATATTTATTTGCCAGTGACTATAAAAGTAACTAAGGTATTGGAACTTCCGGTTAAGGGGAAAATTCCTCCGATTATTACCTTTTATTACACGAAAGCTGACAATGCCTTTTTTTTATCGCGCATAGGATTGGTGTTTTCCGCAATGTATGACATACAAATGACAATTTTGTCTATTTTTCATGAGATTTTTATGAGTTTTCAGATTTTAATAAGTGCAGGACATTTCCAGGAATGTTTCGTATATATTTTGCAATTAATAATTACAAATAGAATTAGCAAGGGGCCTATGAAAGCTCGGGGCCCACTGCGACCGCATAGGTTGCAGTGGCCTAAGACCGGCCCTGCATGACATTTAACTTTTGTGCGTTTTTAAAATGGGACTCTGAATGTAGAAAAAAGTCGGTTGTAAAGCGAACTACAATGTTGCTCATATTTTAAGGAGAAATGAAATCATTTTTCGACGCGTGAAAAAAAAATAATTTCAATTTTTCAAATATCCCATTAATTAATGAATCCTGGATCTACGGATTTTTAATCAAATAGTTTCAGGTCAATTTCATTTCGTATTTGTAGGCCTACGTTTTCGTTCAAGTGGCCCGTGACACGAGTGTCGTAGATTAAAATGGCCCGCAGGTCGAATTAGGCTGGGCATCACTGTTCTAAACCTCTCCCTATCTTTCTCTCTCCCTCCCACTCTTTCTCTTTCTCTCTCTTTTTATGTTCAACAGCTCTTTTGATGTTCTGTTGTTCTATTTATGTTCTAATGCTTTTTTACAAAGCCTATTTCACTCTGTCACGCCTACTCACTATGTCTGTCTGTCAGTCTGTCAGGTAAATAGTGTGTACACGTTATTTATCCCTCTAAGTTTAAACAATCTTTGATCAAGGTGAAATTTTACAAAAAATATATATATATATATTTCGTTTACCTGATAACACGAGAATCGATAAAGAAAAAACATGGCGAACTACTTAATTGATAAACATCCTCGCTTGTTATCATGTTATGTAAGAAAGAGATCAAAGTAGTTCCTCATGTATCTCAAAATTCCTGTCACAGGCCCTTAGGAAAATAAACAACTGTGCTAGACCCGTTACATCAGTGGACTCATCGAGAACCAACGAAAAGATATCAAAACCAACTGTTACATTATTTGCCCTGAGGTGAAAGATATTCAGATTTTTTTCCCCAAGCAAGGACGAGGTCACTCTATCTCTGACAGTTCAGAGTATGGAAAATGATATCACTTAAAGACTTGCACAAAACGTGTGGATAGGAAAGGTGCACAAAAATAGGTGATACGAAAGGTGCACAAAACAAAGTGATACGAAAGGTGCAAAAAACTAGGTGATACGAAAGGTGCCCAAAACTAGGTGATACGAAAGGTGCACAAAACTAGTTGATACGAAAGGTGCACAAAACTAGGTGATACGAAAGGTGCACAAAACTTGGTTATACGTAAGATGCACAAAACTAGGTGATACGAAAGGTGCACAAAACTAAATGACATGAAAGGTGCACAAAACTAGGTGATACGAAAGGTGCACATAACTTGGTGATACAAAAGGTGCACAAAACTGGGTGATACGAAAGGTGCACAAAACTAGATGTCACGAAAGGTGCACAAAACTAGGTGATACGAAAGGTGCACAAAACTTGGTGATACGAAAGGTGCACAAAACTAGGTGATACGAAAGGTGCACAAAACTAAATGACATGAAAGGTGCACAAAACTAGGTGATACGAAAGGTGCACAAAACTTGGTGATACAAAAGGTGCACAAAACTAGTTGATACGAAAGGTGCACAAAACTAGGTGACACGAAAGGTGCACAAAACTAGGTGACACGAAAAGTGCACAAAACTTGGTGATATGAAAGGTGCACAAAACTAGGTGATACAAAAGGTGCACAAAACTAGGTGATACGAAAGGTGCACACAACTAGGTGACATGAAAGGTGCACAAAACTAGGTGACACGAAAAGTGCACAAAACTTGGTGATATGAAAGGTGCACAAAACTAGGTGATACGAAAGGTGCCCAAAACTAGGTGATACAAAAGGTGCACAAAACTAGGTGATACGAAAGGTGCACAAAACTAGGTGACATGAAAGGTGCACACAACTAGGTGACATGAAAGGTGCATAAAAATAGGTGATACAAAAGGTGCACAAAACTATAAGACATGAAAGGTGCACAAAACTAGGTGATATGAAAGGTGCACAAAACTTGGCGATACGAAAGATGGACAAAACTAGGTGATACGAAAGGTGCACAAAACTAGATGTCACAAAAGGTGCAGAAAACTAGGTGATACGAAAGGTGCACAAAACTAGGTGATACGAAAGGTGCACAAAACAAAGTGATACGAAAGGTGCAAAAAACTAGGTGATACAAAAGGTGCACAAAACTTGGTGATACAAAAGGTGCACAAAACTAAATGACATGAAAGGTGCACAAAACTAGGTGATACGAAAGGTGCACATAACTTGGTGATACAAAAGGTGCACAAAACTAGATGTTTTCATCAATGAGGATGGAGGGTGATGTTGTAGCAGGTAGCCCCATCACGTTTGTTTTCTACGTGCTAATATGTAGCTTTTGTTTTGACCCTTCATCTGGTCATATTCAAAAGTTCGACATGGAATCTGGAATCAATGTACATAACGGGGGGCGTAGCTAGGAATGTTCCATCGTTTGGGTGCCCGGGGAGCTTGACTCATCGTGGGCCCCTGCATTTTGCGTAATATTTAATTTCAAATGTGAAAAACACTTATTTGGAGGGCCCGCTTAAGTGGGTGCCGGGGGGGGGGGTCAAAAATTTCCCCTCTCCTCCCCCCACTCTAGAAACGCCACTGGTTCAGAGGCGACCTTAGTAGTGCTTGCGGCACTGGGAGAGTGTTAGTCATATCAGGGCTACGAATATGATGGGCTTACGGACTGTGACGGTGAAAAAAGATTCTCTTTATAAAGCCCCCCCCCCCCTGAGGCGTGGGGACTGGGGTGTTTGTCCCACTTGCCACGCCTAAAGCCGCCTCTGGGAAATGGATGTATCATTTTATAATATTAATAAAGTGTACTACATTTATTTTATTTTATCACAAATTGAATTTGTCTTTATTATAATTAAAGTTATATTTAATATTGTTCTCAAAAAAGTTATTTAAGTTAACCTATGATACGCTCACTGCGGTTTAGTTGTCTACCAGCAGTTGGAAACAACAAGTATTAACAATACAATTGCGATACATAAAGGTTAATGCATTCCATTCGAGTGTTCAGACTATAAGAGACTTAACATACTAAACAATATTCATCTTAACATAGAGATGACCTAGTCATAATAAACTAAACACACACTTCCACAGAAAATTTCATTAAAATATAAAAGAAGTGTGAATTTGTGTTTAAATTTTTTATTTTTGAAACAATATGACAAAAAATGTGATAATTTGTTATAATAATAATTACAGATAACCCACCGAAATCAATGCAGTTACTTCCCGTTTTTAGTATCCAATTTTTAGCTTTAATGGGAATTAGTAATGCAATTATAGGTTTTGTGAGGTCTTTCTAACGTTCTAAACCAGTGGTGCCCCAAATACGGCCCGCGGGCATGATTCCATACGGTCCCCCGAAATGTAGGCACAGTGTAGAAAATCCCCTCCCCCCCCCCCATTTTTTTTTCACTAAAAAAAGGATGGCTGCCTGGTCGTGCGGTTTTGTGCGCTGGACTGTCGTTCGGATTTATCGACGGTCGAGGGTTCAAACCCTGCCCGCTCCCATCCCCCGTCGTCCTGCGGGAGGTTTGGACTAGGAAGTAAACTATCTTCAACTCTGAAGGAACATCCGAAACATGTAAAACATTTTTACAACAAACATTTTACAAGGTTGAAAAATGTATCTTTATCTACGTTAGGGGGTTTAGAGCCCTCAATGTTTCTCTGATGGATTGATGCCATGACATTTAGCATTTGTGCGTTAATAAAATGGGACTCTGAATGTAGACTCTACGCTTTCTACAAGGACAAATGAACGGATCTTTACTTATTTTGTGGTACATGATAATAAGCCAACATATTTGATTTGTGAAGAAAGTGGGGCTTTAAAAAACTACAACAACAATATATATATAAGAAATATGACTACGTCATTGGTTTGAGACGCGAATAAAAGATTGTTAAAGTACGCCAAGAGATTGGAAGATTGATGGGAATATTGACCCAAAAAGACACAAGAAAATAATTCGGTTGTAAAGCTAACTACAATGTTGCTCATATTTGAAGTAGAGAAATGAAATCATTTTTTTGACGCGTGAAAAAAAAAAAGAATCTCAAATATCCGATTGATAAATGAATCACTGGATCTACGGATTTTTAATCAACTAGTTTCAGGTCAATTTCATTTCGTTTTTGTAGGCCAACGTTTTCGTTCAAGTGGCCCGTGACACGAGTGTTGAAGATTAAAATGGCCCGCAAGTCGAATTAGGCTGGGCATCACTGTTCTAAAAATTTCCATATTCTCTCTTCTTTTCTCTTTCCCTCTCTTCCTTTCTCTCCCTCAATTCTTTATCTATCTATCTCTCTCTTTCTTTCTTTTTCTCTTTCGTTCTCTCACTCATTTCTTTATCTATCAATTTCTCTCTTTCTTTCTCTTTCTTTCTCTCCCTCACTTCTTTATCTATCTATCTCTTTCTTTCTTTCTTTTTCTCTTTCTTTCTCTCCCTCATTTCTTTATCCATCAATTTCTCTCTTTATTTCTCTTTCTTTCTCTCCCTCATTTCTTTATCTATCTCTTTCTTTCTTTCTTTTTCTCTTCTTTCTCTCCCTCATTTCTTTATCTATCACTCTCTCTTCCTTTCTCTTTCTCTCTCTTCCTTCCTCTTTCTCTTTCTTCCTTTCTCTTTCTCTCTCTCTCTTCCTTTCTATTTCTCTCTCTACCTTTCTCTTTCTCTCTCTTTCTTTCTCTTCTTTATTTCTTTATCTATCACTCTCTCTCTTTCTTTCTCTCACCCCTCTCTTGTTCTCTCTCCCTCTCCCTTTCTGTCTCTTTCCCCTCTTTATTATTTCTCTCTTTCTCGCTCTCTTTTTGTCTCTCTCTCTTTCTCTCTTTCCTTCACATTCTCTTTCTCGCTTTCCCGTTTCTCTCTTTCTCTTTCTCTCTCTCATTTTTTATCTATCACTCTCTCTTTATTTCTCCCCCTCTCTCCCGCTTCTCCCTCTTTCTCATCTCTCTCTTTCTCTCTCTCTTTGTCTCTCTCTCTTTCACTTTCTCTTTCTCGCTTTCCTCTTTCTCTCTCTATTTCTCTCTCTATCCCACTATCTCCCTCTTTCTCTCTCCCACACTATCTCTCTTTTACTCTCTCCCCTCTATCTCTTTCTCTCTTTCTCTCCCTCGTTCTCTCTCTTTTTCTTTCTTCCTTTTTTTTGTTTGAACCTAGTGATCCCAAGGAACATGCAAATTTGCTCCTCTTCTAGAGTAATACAATAAGTGTAATGCACAAATTGTAAGACGAATTTCCTTACGGATAATAAAGATTATTATTATTATTATTATTATTATTAAATTTAGAGACACTTCAAGTCAGAACACTACAAAGTAAAGTAGCAATAATACACAAACACCGAAACACAACTTACAAACACAAACAACACAACTTACAAACACAAACAACATAAGAAAATATTTTTAAAATATTTTTAAAATACTTAAAAATAAAACAAAGCTTATATTAACGCACAGCTGTATCAATTAGTTTGGATAAGTCATGGAATAAAATTTGTAATAGAAACAAAAAAAGGGGGAGACATGAATTCGAACTTATGGCTCCAGCCTTCTCAAGTTTCTAAAGCCAACATGATGACCACTCTACTATTAGAGAGCTTGTTAACACTGTCTGTTTGTTTGTTTTACATGATTCGGATGTTCCTTCAGAGTTGAAGATAATTACTTCATAGTCCAAACCTCCCGCAGGACGACGGGGGATTGGAGCGGGCAGGGTTTGAACCCGGGACCATCCATAAATCTGAACGACAGTCCAGCGCGCAAACCACACAACCAGGCAGCCATCCTATTGTAGTCATGTATTGTTTCTCTAGTCTCCACCTAGTTTTCAGGTTGTGCTCACTAAGTCTTAGAGAACGAAGTATTAAAGGGAACTATTTCAACTTATAACACCACTTCATTCAAGAACAATTTTTTTTTACCTTGTTCGAGATACTATACGAAATAATTAATTACCGATAGTTAATTAGCTAATTGGGTATTTTTGAAAAATTGATTCTTGTGTTGTCAGGTAAAAGAAAATAAAGGTGCGAAGTTTCAGCTTGATCCGATATTGGATATGGGAGAAAAAGCGCGTAAGAAACTGTTTACTACACAGACAGACAGAGTGACTTTGTAAATACTCGGAAAGACACAATCATGAAGGGGATAAATTCCTACAGGTACTCCTTTTTCCCCGGAGCCATTACAAAATTGCACGGGTTGCCTAAATCAGCCCCCCCCCCCCAAAAAAAAAAAACAATATCAGATTTTACGTGTCTATTTTGACATTTATAAGTAGATTAACCCATATGTATGAGTAGGATATAATCGTCTTCAGTTTTGAAGTAAGGTCTATATCTATATTTTTATCCAGTACAGTAGTAGTTCCCCTTTAAAACCATGCGGTCTATAAGCCAGGTGATGTAAAGATCATCTTTTTCTCTAGCTGACAGTTAACGAGGGTGTCATGTGGCCAGCACAACATACAACCGCCTTTTCTTCTCCAAAACTAATGCCAGCTACCCATTAAAGTTGGGTGGACTCAGAGGCGCCCTAAAGATGAGGAAATTAAAAAAATTCCCAGTTTTCACTAGGATTCGAACCTAGCGATTTACAACTCAGCCACCATAGTCTCCATAATGCAGTACAATGTTTCAGTTGTAGAGTTGTCGTTCTTATTTCCCATTACCCCACTCGCCAGTCGCCACACAGCAGCCCAATGAAGAAACAAACTCATTTTTGCAGCAACTGACAGCCACTAACCAGCGGCGGACTGGCATTCGGGCAATAGCCCTGTGGGCTGGTACCCAAATTCTTCAGGCAACAGACGAATGAAAGATGAGTAATAAAAAACATATATAAGGTAAAGAAGCTTACAAGACAAGAAGACAAGAAGACAAGATAAGAGTGTAAAGACAAGAATAGAGAGTAAAGACACGCCTAGTGATTAAAAACAATACTTGGGAATGAAGACAATACTAGAGATTGAAGAAAAGACTACGGATTGAAGACAATACTAGAAATTGAAGAAAAGTCTAGAGATGAAGACAAGACTAGAGATTGAAGAAAAGACTAGAGATTGAAGACAATACTAGAGATTGAAGACAATACCAGAGATTGAAGAATAAGACAAGAGATTGAAGAAAAGACTAGAGATTGAAGACAATAATAGAGATTGAAGAAAAGACTAGAGATTGAAGAAAAGACTAGAGATTGAAGAAAAGACTAGAGATTGAAGACAATAATAGAGATTGAAGAAAAGACTAGAGATTGAAGAAAAGACTAGAGATTGAAGACAAGACTAGAGAATGAAGACAATACTAGAAATTGAAGAAAAGACTAGAGATTGAAGAAAAGACTAGAGATTGAAGACAATACTAGAGATTGAAGACAAGACTAGAGAATGAAGACAATACTAGAAATTGAAGAAAAGACTAGAGATTGAAGAAAAGACTAGAGATTGAAGACAAGACTAGAGAAAGAAGACAATACTAGAAATTGAAGAAAAGACTAGGGATTGAAGACAATACTAGAGATTGAAGACAAGACTAGATATTGAAGAAAAGACTAGAGATTGAAGACAAGACTAGAGATTGAAGAAAAGACTAGAGATTGAAGACAAGACTAGAGATTGAAGAAAAGACTAGAGATAGAAGACAAGACTAGAGATTGAAGAAAAGACTAGAGATTGAAGAATAAGACAAGAGATTGAAGAAAAGACTAGAGATTGAAGACAATAATAGAGATTGAAGAAAAGACTAGAGATTGAAGAAAAGACTAGAGATTGAAGACAATACTAGAGATTGAAGACAAGACTAGAGAATGAAGACAATACTAGAAATTGAAGAAAAGACTAGAGATTGAAGAAAAGACTAGAGATTGAAGACAATACTAGAGATTGAAGACAAGACTAGAGAATGAAGACAATACTAGAAATTGAAGACAAGACTAGAGATTGAATAAAAGACTAGAGATTGAAGACAAGACTAGAGATTGAAGACAAGACTAGAGATTGAAGACAAGACTAGAGATTGAAGAAAAGACTAGAGATTGAAGAAAAGACTAGAGATTGAAGACAAGACTAGAGATTGAAGAAAAGACTAGAGATTGAAGACAAGACTAGAGATTGAAGACAAGACTAGAGATTGAAGAAAAGACTAGAGATTGAAGACAAGACTAGAGATTGAAAACTAGACTAGAGATTGAAGAGAAGACTAGAGATTGAAAACTAGACTAGAGATTGAAGAAAAGACTAGAGATTGAAGAAAAGACTAGAGATTGAAAACTAGACTAGAGATTGAAGAAAAGACTAGAGATTGAAGACAAGACTAGAGATTGAAGAAAAGACTAGAGATTGAAAACTAGACTAGAGATTGAAGACTACAGATCAAAGGTGTACTCCATTGCAGATGAGTAGAGATTGAAGACAAGACGAGCGTGAATGTGTTTCACAAACAAAACAAGTTTAAATAATATGAATAAATTGAAAACCTCCTTACGTAACTAATTCGAGACCCACAGACGTATTTTCATTGAGTGTTTTCACTTCTGAAATACCACAACAAGACAACCGAAGTAAGATTGACTGAGACAGCTCTCCGGATTAGTATAATCATAAAATTTAGTATATCCAACTTTGTCCTGTGACTACGAGTAGGCCTATTGATTTTAGAGGTAACTGCAAATATTATATAAGCGTTTACAAACAAATGGTGAATCACCTTGATTTGATGTAAATTTGAGAGAGAGAGGAGAGAGAGAGAGAGAGAGATACAAAGAGGGAGAAGGAGAGAATCTCGGGATGTAAGGGAGCCTCTGAGTCTACCCATCTCTAAAGAAAAATCTGTATATAATGAGCGCATGAGATTTTAAGTATGTTTTTTTTTAAATGCCTCTAATCAGGTTACAACTTCATGGATCCTGGAAATTGGAGTGTGGGCGGAGGGTGGAAGGTGTAACCTGGACGCGGATCTCAAAAACGGCTCAAACGATTTTCCTAAAAATTTAACAGTTGATGTATGTCGCTGAGAAAAGAATTACTAGCTCGTTGGCCACACTAATGGATGGATTGGTCACAGCTTTAGAACAGATACCAACACAAGCGCTAGACAGACCATGGAGTGAAACCCCCAGGGCATTAGACGCAGTGGAAGACCAAACAAGAAAGTGGCGACGTGGTGTACTAGATGAAGCCGAGGAGACAGGAAATAGCCATTGAAAACATTAGCACTAGACCGTGGAGAGGGGCGTGTTTTTTTACTGAGGCCGTATGTTCCATGAAGAGCGCAAAGGAAAGATGATGATGATAGCCACACGGGGGGAAACTCTAGTTTAACTCTTATCATTTTTCAAGTTGAAAAGAAATAAATGTAGAGCCGTTAGAGCCATTTTGAGATCCGAGTCCAGGTTCCATGAAGTTCTTACTGGAATAGAGGAATGGTATAAAAACAACGTATTTTACATTGTATTCTAGTTTAAATTTTTCCTGTTTTTTATTTTGTGCGCAATTTGATAAGCTGTAAAAACAGAGGCATACTCATGGTCTCATGCATGGACTAAAGCACCTTCTCTGTCTCTGATTTGTTTAGTCCTAGAAAGCTAATATACTCTACATTTGTGATTGTCACCAGGGTTGACAATAAATTCACACTTTAAGCCCATGGAAACTCATCTACACCTAAAATAAAACAAATTTGATCTGATTAAAAAAGATCCAAACAAGAGGGAATTTCGGCTGTAAACACTGTATAAATTAAAATCTGAAGTCGGGAGAGATAACGAGGCTGATCCTCTCTCCCTTGGAAGTCCCTTAAAGGAACGGTATGCGATGCTCTCCTTCATTCCATTTGGAACCCCAATGGCGGTTCTGCCTCACCTTCCTATTGGCCCATTCGTCTGCCTTAACACCAGAGCGACACGTTGAGGCTGAGAATAGTTTCCCACGGAATCCATGTGGGCCCATCCTTTGTCTCTTTCAAAACGGACGTATCAGTAAAAATGTTTGCTTCCAAAAGGGACGTATCAGAAACCTCATTAGTGCTGAGATTACTCCCTTAGAGCACGTGAACGGAAGCGGGAAGTGAGTTTTAAGGTCGCCTTGTGCCCGTACAAAGATAGAATGAATTATTGTCGCACATTAACCAGTTCTCTCTCTCCCCCCTCTCTCTCTCTCACTCTCTCCCAATTGCCCTTTATGAATAACGCGACATTTTTTAAGAATGTGGTTGACTGTTTCTTCATATTCCATGCAGTGGCGGCACCGTGTGTCGTAGTTCTCTCGGAGCCATCTGAAGTAAACACCAATTGGACAGTGGCCGACTCGGAACTGGGCTAGGGAGGTACATTCTACCCTGTTATGTTATGATTAAACTTTAATAACATTTATTTTTGTTTGTAATCAGAAAATGTTGCATTTGGTATAGAATTATTGGAGAATGCATGCTCTTTTCATATAACACACTTTTTACTTTCTAAAACCAAAAATTAATTTAATTAAATGGGGTCCAATCAACGATTTAGGAGGAAGAATTAAAACGCTGGTAGTGTAATGCCTTCGCCTTGTGGTGGACAAATGTTAATTAAATTACTTTTTTATAACTAGCGATCTATAGGAGGAAGATGGTATTATCTGTTTTTATGGCCTACTATTTAACGAGCACAACGACCAACCGCCTTTACTTTAAAAAGTCTGTATGATTTCAAGTAGAGTTATGTAAACACAGGGTGTCTTAAAGATAAGTTCAGAATCTCAGTTTTCACCGGATTATGGGGAGATCAGGCAGTTTACCTGATGCATTGCTTATCAGTGGTGTTCCATTTCTAATTTTAGTAGTTTTACATTATTTAAATCCTTAAAATTTCTTCCTAACCTCTTTTTCTAAACATTTTCTCATTCCCTTAATAGTAATATCTGTACTGTAAACCAACGAAAAAGCATTTATTGAAAATGTTTTAATTCTTGTGTTGTATTTAAAATACTTTTTAGCGCGCTAAAATGGACGGAATGTTAACGCCACATTAAAAGTGATGTAATTTTAATAGCAAAGTCTAGATAATTATAGTAACATACAAGACAGACTAGAACCGTCATGGAGGTAATCAGCACCACAGACCTACATATTATATCTAGACTAGACATGGAGATCTCTTTTAACACTACAAATAATGCGAATTTTTTTTTTAAAACCCGAGTTGATGTGTGTTTTATATAGGTTGCACCACTCGGTGTTTAGGAGTAACATCCCTTGTAACAGTTGTTGTCAACCAAGATCATGGATGGCATACCAGCTGATTTTGGTGTGTTTAGCTTTAGCTTATAGATCTAGAATCTTAGATCTAGAATCTATCTTTTTTTCACGCGCTGTCTCACGAAGATTTAAAATAATTATTAGATCTAGAACTTGTTGATGCAAATAAAGCAGCGTTTCTTTCAATGAGAATCAATGTGTCAGTTTATTTCTAGACTCCAAACTTAAACTTATCAATCAGTAGTTATTGTTTAGTTCTAATAGATTAATAGACTAGACTAGATTCTAATAGTCTAATTAATTGACATTCACATTGGTCTTCAGTCTTCATAGACAGTCATAGACATAGATCTAGTATATATACACATCTGATCATATCTAGATCTAGAAAACAAGACTAGATTCTAATACTGATTTACATAAATTTGTGGTATCTGACAATTCAGACATGATCTCATCTCTCTTGTTCCATGTCAACCAATGTTAGGTCAAAATGCCACAAAAATATAATCATAACTTTCTGTTAAACTTACAGTCATAATTTATACACCATTGGAAAGTTCTATTTTGAAGTAACGGCTGTATTATATAAGATAAGAAGATACAATTTTTTAAAAGTATTTTAATGATTTACTAACGAAAAATTGTTTTTTCAAAGATAAATTTTTTATTTCTCATCCCTACTATTAGTGTCACTCTCTCAGAAGCTTCTTTTATGTCATACCATACATCCTAATGCTCCCCTCCCCAAGCCATGAATTTTAGTATCCCATGCCTCCACCTGCAACAAAATTTAAAAGCCCTACAATGGACTACATACATTTCATTTTGTTTTTAATAATTAGTTATGAGTCAGTGGTATTTGGTATATATATACAATTTAAAATTATTGGTCCTGACCACTAATGCATTCACTCATTAAATCAATAATTCTCACACTTGCAGTGGATGATAAAATACAAATATTTTAACCTATTCTTTTTAACTGAAGCCTTAGACAACTAAGCTATTGTCTAGATTGAAACTGCAGCGGTTAAATTTACCATAAAAATTTATTTGCAATTTCTACAAGCTTATCTATATTTGAGAGCCAGCATTTTAAACTTTTTTTTTGTTTTGTTTTTTAAATCTGTATGAAAGCATGTGTGTGTAAAAAAAAACTTTTTTATGACTAGATGTAGATCTTCAAGTAGGCCTTTATTCTAAGGCAAAAATTTAAAGTTCTAAAAATTGTCACAGTGAATATAAGGGCATGTTAAAAGTGTAAAGGTGTATGTGTTTGGTGGGTGGGGGGTATAACATGGTTTGTAAAGATGGGTTATTCTAAATAAGGTGCCTCTCTAGATCCTGATCTATGACAAAATGAAAATCAATAAGTAAAGAGTTGACTACATTGCAAATAAAGAAATGATTGTAGTACTGGTTGTTCCACTGAATATACAAGGGCCAAAAAGTGTGTATTGTTTTGGCGAGAGGGTGTCTTTTTTAAAATATTATATGTGGGTTTGGGGGCATTATAATGTAGATAGATAAGACTACTACTGATGAACCTAAGAAGAGTTTGTGCATACTCCTTAATATGGGTTTTCAGGCCATTTAATTGAATGATGAAAGAGACCGTTTGATCGTCTTATGGGCTGAGCCGGAGGCTCTTCGAGCTCAAAGTTTGAAAAAAAACCTACCTGTTTGGATGCCAAACAATAAAAAAAACAAAAACCTGTGGGAACACAGTTCTGTTTGAGAGAGACCCGAGTTAATGCCTATGTAAAGCATTGCTATTTCTGATGCTTGGCTGCACACCGCTGAAGGCCGAGGACACCGGGAGCATCCGCCATTTTCCTTCATTATACCTAGCTAACCGTGGGGGACACGCCATTTATGTAACGGTCCCTTGAGGAACAGCGCATGGATGTGTGACAGGTTTATGGGGACTCTTTTGCCACCCCACCCGTGCAATGGGTGGACTCTTGTCTACCCGTGGGCATCCCCACGGGAGTTATGTTTCGCCATTCATTTAGCCTAGCTACCCCCTCAAGTAGCCGTTTCCACCCGGGTGCCACGGTGAGGCAGAACAGCGTACCTGGGATGAAAGAGACAAAAAATAAAGGTGGCTTATAAATCTGAGGGCTAGAAAATTGTCGTGGGGTAGCATTGTTATGCTGGCTTTTTTATTGATGGATTCAAAAGTGTTGAAGGGGATATACACATATAGCAACTATTTTAACAGTAGCTCAACATGGGTATCAGGTATAGCTATGTTTTTTTTTAGAATTCGAGGACAGCTGTTTCATAAGAATATCTACAATGGCCAAACTGATAGGCCTAACAAGTGTTTGTGTTTGTAAAAAATAATAGTAGTTAAGTAGTGAATAATTTTTTTTTTTTTTTTTTTATTGCAATAGGGACAAAATGAGCAGGCCAAATCTACACTTATCTTGTAGTTAGTTAAGCACCACTAGTGATCTGCTGAGTAGTTCTATTCATTTATTTTATATTCCAGTCATCTCCCCTGCATTGTTAGCCATCCATTCTTGAAATTCTTTTGTTTTGATCTCTTGCTATGTCTTGCTTTGTCACAAGATTATAAGAAGTTATTTGCTGCAACTGAACTAGATACTTTTATGTTTGTTTTTAGGTACTTCTTATGGTGAAGAGTGGTTCAGGCAAGACCAGTATGTGGTCCATATTACTTGCTAATACTATTGCAAGGGACATAAGAAGAATAGGTGTAACAAGTAAGTTCTACCTCGCACTCATGCACACTTAATACTAATGTTTTCATGGATTGCCAAAAGTAGATATCTAGGGTTAGGTTAGGCCATATATAGGTTCATATATCTCGTTAAATCAATTGCCTGGTTGGCAACTATTTCTTGGATAACTTGAAAAAAAATCATTATTATTATTTTATTATTATTATAGCTCTTATATAGCACTACTTTCATGCTTATAGCATGCTCAGAGTGCTTTTGGTCCAATCTCATTAGTGGACCAGTGGGGTGGAGGGGGTATCTAGGAGTTGGTTTTCCGTGCTGCCTTTAGGCGCTCAGTAAACACAACTCTGCTCAAGTTGGGTGTCGAACCTCGAGCCCCCTTCACCTAGGTAGCCAAGCGCACTTGGCCTCACGACCACACTTCCCACCCGTTAAAACATATGACTATAACAATTTCACAGTTTTATCTCATTTCATCATCCTTTTACTACTATAAAAGTAAAGATATACTGAGTAACTCTATATTACAAACAGTATACCTGATGCTATATATACATTTTGAAGTAGGACTGAGAACTCCTGAAATCTTTTTGTTGTTGTTGACTTCTACTACCTCCATTGATATCTAAGTTGTTGTTGACTCTCTCTTCAACTACCTCCATTGATATCTAAGTTGTTGTTGACTCTCTCTTCAACTACCTCCATTGATATCTAAGCTGTTGTTGACTCTATCTCTCTTCAACTACCTCCATTGATATCTAAGTTGTTGTTGACTCTCTCTTCTACTACCTCCATTGATATCTAAGTTGTTGTTGACTCTATCTCTCTTCTACTACCTCCATTGATATCTAAGTAGATTGCTTTGCAACCTTCTCCTCGGCCATCTTCTTTTTTAATCCTTCAATCATTTTCTTCCCTTTAATTATTGACATTTTAAACTAAGAACCACCATCACAGTCTAAAGCCCATATCATTAGGTCTGGGTTGTGGCCACTCATGTTATGGGCTACCTATATATTTCTAATAATATTTATAATTAAAGTCTAGACTATACTTTAGTCTGACATTGATGTCTGCAGTTGGTCTATCAGGTTTGCAGACATCAATGTTAGTATGTGGGAGGAAATTGCCTAAGATCAGACAGACTGTGCAGTGCTGGTGAGACCAGCAAGCTATAAACTTAAGTTTTGAAAAGTACCCTTCAGTTAATACAAAGATCATATTATCCTTATAATCTAATGTTTTTATTTCAGTTTCCTCTTCTGATGATTGGGAAATTACATTTGAAAGTATCACAGATCTCCAGTGGCTAGGAAGTGGAGCCCATGGGCCTGTGTTTCTTGGCAAACTCTGTAATGAAAAAGTAGCTGTCAAGAAGGTCAAAGATGTTAAAGAGACAGACATTCAGAACTTAAGGAAACTGAATCACCCCAACATTATAGCCTTCAAGTAGGTTCTATTGTAGTATTTTTGCATTTTCCATTGTCTTTGAACTCATTGACTGCAGTGTTTTTTTTGTTTTGTTTTTGTAAAGATACTTTTTTAGACAATTTTTTTTTTCCTAACATGACTAAAACACAAATTTGTAATATAAGTACTAGCAATAACAATCGACACCACTACTAAATCTGTCAGACTTCTTTTTTAATTTAAAACAATACGTTTTAGACATTCCTGCTAAAAAACAAACATTATTGTTCCCTGGATGTGATCAGTGACAGCAGGGTTTAAAGTCAATTTAAAATTTATCTTTTTAAAAATGTATGCAAAGCAGCAAGTTATAATTTTCATTATTAATTAAAAAATTTCTAAGCTGTATATTTATCTCTGTATATCATCCTTACCTGTCCCTTAGTATATCCGTTTTTTTTGTCTTTTGCCTTGAATAGAATCTTTTCAGTGACAAACCCATCCATTCTTTAATGTTGTCTTCCCATCACTTTCTCCTTCTGCCTCTTCTTTTTTCCTGGTACTGTTCCTTGAAGAGAGAGTCTTTGCAAACCCTGAGAACCTTGTAATTGGTCATTAAGTTTTAGTACCCATTTTTTTGACTGTAGTCAGCAGGTCATTGTGAGTGTGATCCAGTTTTGAAACTTCTCATTGTGTTATAAACCAAGGGAGGTGATGGGGTAGACAGGAAATTAGGAAAATAACTGTAGAGGATAGACACAAGACAACATATTTCCTTCTGCATCAGTAAACATTGTCAGATGTAAAATGAGAATATTTTACTTTCTGAAGTTCTGAATAGTTAAGCAGCAGTAAGGACTCACATAAGATTGGAATCTTGATTAGATTGTATCACATTCTTAGCTGTATGGCTTGATAATTTTATTTGCACAACTATACATGCTAACTCTGGTTTTTTATCTTAATCCTCTAAATCTGTTTATTTGAATCTTTCTCCAAACCTGTATATTATATTATGAAAGATGTCATAGTAATAGCAATAAGTTTCCTATGCTGAAAGCTAAGTTTATTTTGTTTACAAAAACATATTGTTATATTAATAGTCCTATGCAGGAACGGAAACAGATTATATACTACAGTAGCTATGTTCCTTTGTCAGAGATTTTCATTCATACTTGAACGTGCAGAGAGAAACATCTTTCTTGTTTTAGAAATTCTTTAAAATTCTTTAATGATGTAGTAGTAAATTGTTTTCTTAGTTTTACCTGAAACTGGGTTTTTCTATTAGTGCAATTAGCTAGAACTAATATGTGTGTTTCTACCTACTTTTGGAATGCTCTCTCTACCAACCTCTCAGCAATCATTTTGTGATTATGTTTAAAAAGAATTATTTCAAATATTTTTGTTTTTGTTTTGTCTGCAGTGTTCTTGTGGCATCCAATGATATTGTCAGGAACCAGCGGAGAGTGGAATGAAAAAAAAAAGCACTAAAATGTCATTTGCTGGCACTGTGGCCTGAATGGCATCAGAAGTCATTTGAAATAAAATGTGCAGTGAAATGAAAAAGTAGACATTTGGTAAGTAGCCTGGTGCGATTTCTCCTGCCTAAAAAAATAATTTACCTGTATTTTATGATATGACTTTATGGTCTTAGCATAATCACAACAAATTTCCATAAGGATCAATAAAGCAGTCTTAGTCTTAGTCTTAGTCTTAGTTTTAGTATTGATATGCAAGATATGATTCCTTAAGTTTTCATCATTTCTTGTGTGTTGTTGTTGCTGTAATTTCTTTTTTTAGATAAAGATGTATATATAATGTCAATGACATTGTTATAAAGCCAGTCAGAATAAACATTATAATTGACATTTTAGAACCAAAAATGAGAAATAATATTTTTAAGATGACCCAAAAATGATCTATTTAACCAGCAGACACAGCTGTACATTAGTTTTTGTGTCTGAAATCTTTGTCATGTGTGATACTTTTATGCAAACAAGGTTTACTACTATTAATTGACTAAAATATGTGCAATATTTACCACACACTCTATATAAATGAAATTTATAAAATCATCAACTCACTCCATAAAAAAAAAGACCATCACCAAAGAATAGTAAATATCTTTCTCTTTTTTTCAGGAGTGCAAAGCTCAAAAATAGACCATCATTTAGACAAATTCTCATGCACCTTGAGATTGCCTCTGCTAAATTACTTTGGTTCAGTTGGGAGGACTTTTCTGAATCTCAATGAAGTCCTTAACTGAAAGACACAGATTCTGTCATTATCATCAAGATATTCTAAGAAAGGATCTGAGGTATTCTCATTTTCTAATTACAATATATGGATAAAAAACCTGCAAACAACACAGCCTATCAATAACGCTCTAACCTCTAGACCATTGGAATGTCCAAAAAACATTCTTTTGGTCCAGAGTCATTCGCCTATATGCCAATTACCACCCCAGTGGTCAATTGTCACTGGTTCGATCCTTGGTCGGCGCAGTCCCTTTTTTCGTCACATTTAATTCACTACTTTCTCTCATTTAAAAACTCGGTCCCATGTGCTGCTGTTTATTTATGTATGTATCATTAAATGTATCCAAATAAGTGTTTCCCAAATTTTTGTAATAACAAATTTTTGCACATAGGAAAAATTTAGCTTAACATTTATCTAATTTTTAAAGGTAGAATGTTCCTCACATGTAAAATATATATTTTGAAACACATTTTCTATTTTGTATTAGAATTTAGCATAAACTTTGTTGTTATAATCAAAATATTGAAAAAAATGACTTTATCACTTTGGGTCCTTGAAGTGCATACCCGGTATCTTATTTAAATTAGACCCAGCAGTGGTAAGTTCAATGCTAACAAATGGCTTTTGAACCCAAGAACCCAAGTTATGTGAAATAATTTTGGATCTTTTCACCTCTTCATTCATAAGTTTAAATACCCCTAACCTGACCCTTACTTATTTATGATGTTGATGTTTTATTTTCTGTATGATTATTTTGTATCATTGCAAACATTCAATTTTAATAATGAATTTTTTTTTATCAGGTGAGAACAATTACTGACTATGTACAATAACAGTAGTAAGAGTATAATTTGTCCAATCATAAAAGTTCTAGAAAAGCTAGATCGACTTGGTAAAAAAACTGACACATAGGTCAGAGTCTGAAGTCACCATGTAAGTAAATTTTCTTGTTGTGTGAGTGTATCTTTATTTCCACAATCTATAGCTCACACTCCACTACCATACCACCAGGGATCCTTGGCCATGTAGACATATAAAGAAATGAAAAGATAGACTTACAAAAGGAAATAAAGAGGCAGACTTTTAGGCTAAAGGGAAATAACAAGGTAGACATAATGTCAAAGTAAGGGTCCTCATTTGAGGAACTGATAAGACTTGTAATTTACTACACTGTTAAGTAAATATTAACTAGCAATCATAAAGAAAATCTTTATCCATCCATCCATCCCAGTGGCGCTACAGCCCATGGAGGGCTCTGGCCTGCTTCAACACATCCTTCCATTCAGATCTCTTCTGGGCCTTTTGTCTCCATGCCCTGACCCCAAGCTGCTTCAGATCTGCTTCTACATCATCAATCCATCGCATTCGGGGTCTGCCTTTAAGTTGCCTGCCTTTTGGTTTTTGTCTGTAAACGATTTTCGCTCCTCTATTATCTGACATTCTTTCAAGGTGACCTGCCCAACGTAGTCTGTTCTTTTTTATTTCTGTCACTATTGGTGGGTCTTAATACAATTGATATATCTCATGGTTAGTGCGTGTCCTCCACCCTGTTTCATCCTGTATGGCACCATAGATTTTCCTAAGAATTTTCCTTTCCCAAGTATTAAGTAAATTTTCAGATGTTTTAGTCAGTGTCCAGGTCTCACTTCCATACATTGCTGCTGGTCTTATTATGGTTTTGTATATTATTTTATTGGTTTTCCTTGAAATTGTTTTTCTCTTAAATAAATGGTGGGTGCTATAAAATGCCCTGTTGCCTCCTGCTATTTTTTTCATTTATTTCTGTTAGTAGGTCATTTTTTAAATTAATAGTACTTCCTAGATATTTGAAAGTTTGAACGTTTTCAAATTTGTGGTCTTTGATTTTGATATGCTGTCCCTCTGTTTGATTGTCTCTTGTCATTGCAATGTACTTGGTTTTACTGTCATTGACCTCAAGTCCTGCTGGTCGAGATGCTTCTTCTAGTCATGTGAAGGCTCTAGCGATGTCAGAGGTTTCTTTACCCAATAAGGCAATGTCATCGGCATAAGCAAGGTATTGTACAGGTTGGCTGTATATTGTCCCTGTTGGTTGTGGACCCGTGTTTTCTCTCCTGAAGTAGTTAGTGATAGTTCCCCTCATGTGTATGTGTATATTTCTTATAACTCTCTCCAGTGTCAAATTGAAAAGCATGCAGGAAAGTGCGTCTCCTTGTCTTAATCCTCGTTTAATCCTAAATTCCTGTGAGTGTTCTCCTTGTATTATGACTTTGCTTTTTGAGTTGTTTGATGTCATAGATATAAGCCTTGTCAGCTTGTTGGGTATTCCAAAATCCTGTAGAGTGTCATTTAGGTATTTCCTTCTGATACTGTCATAAGCCATTTTATAGTCTATAGTCTATATAGAGTTGGTGGATTGGTATGTTGTATTCATGGCCTTATTCTAGTATACATCTTAGTGTGAAGATGTGTTTGGTTGTGGATTTGTTGGGTCTGAAACCACATTGGTAGTAACCTAAGATTTCTTCTGAATATTTTCCAAGCCTCTTAGTTATAAGCCTAGACAGTATGTTATAAGCCACATTTAGTAGAGAGATTCCTTTGTAATTACAGCACTTTAGCTTGGATCCTTTTTTGTGTATTGGGATTATAAGAGCCGTTTCCCATTGTGTTGGTATTACTTCTTCTTCCCAAATTCTTGATATTAGTCTGTGTATTTGGGAATGTAAGTCTTTCCCTCCATATTTAATTAGTTCTGCTGTGATTTGGTTCTCTCCTGGTGCTTTGTGATTCTTCATGGTCCTAATTATTTCTGATGTTTCAATGAGTGTTGGAGGGTTCACTAAGGGATCTGGTCCCTCATGTGGCAGTTCATATTCTCCATTGTCTGAATCTTCTGTGGTATTTAGGATCTCCTCAAAGTATTCAGTCCATCTTTCAATTACCCTGCTGTTTTCTGTAATAAGCTGACCATCTTTGTTCTCACACATGTGTGATCTAGCTTGAAATCCGTTCTTTTCATCTTTAATTTTTATATACATTCCTCTCATGTCTCCCTCCTTTGCTAGTTCCTCAATTTGAATAATCTTGGACTTTTCCCATTCCTGTTTTTTCTTTCTCACAACTTTTGTGGCCCTTCTTCTTGCTTCATTGTATTGCTGTCTAGCGTTTCTGGTTTCTCTCTGTAGCATTATCATCAGAGCATTGTTTGTCTCTTCTATAATTTGTCTGCATTCATCATCGTACCACCCCATTCTCTCGTTCTTTTGTTTAAATCCAACCACCTCTTCTGCTATTGTTTTGATAGCATGCTTTATTATTTCCCAATGCTCATTTATGTTATTTTCGCTGTCCTTTTCTAATGTTGTCAGTTGCGTTTGGAGTGCCATTCTATAAGTTTCTGCAACAAGTGGATACTTTGTGAGTTTTTGACTATCATATTGCTGTGCTCTCTGTCTTTGGTAATTGTGTATGGTACTTATTCTTTGTCTAAGTTTAGCTTTTACTAGTAGGTGGTCTGAGTCAGCATTTACTCCTCTGAAACTTCTTCCATCCATCCATCCCAGTGGCGCTACAGCCCATGGAGGGCTCTGGCCTGCTTTAACACATCCTTCCATTCAGATCTCTCCTGGGCCTTTCGTCTCCACGCCCTAACCCCAAGCTGCTTCAGATCTGCTTCCACGTCATCTATCCATCGCATTCGGGGTCTGCCTTTGGGTCGCCTGCCTTTTGGTTTTTGCCTGTATACGATTTTCGCCCCTCTGTTGTCTGACATTCTTTCAAGGTGACCTGCCCAACGTAGTCTGTTCTGAAACTTCTTACATCTAGTATATCTGATCCATGTCTCTTATCTATGAGTATATGATCTATTTGATTCTGGGGGGTGTTGCCATCAGGTGAGATCCAGGTAACCTTATGAATATTCTTATGTTGGAATTTTGTGCTGCTGATAAGACATTCCTTTTCCTGATGCAAAATCCACTAATCTTATGACATTATTGTTGGTCTCTTCATGTAAGCTTTCTTTGCCAATTATTGGTATGAATGCTGGTTCCTTTCCAATTTTTGCATTGAAATCTCCTAGGACTATTTTAATGTCATGCTTTGGTGCTTCATCATAAATTCTTTCCAGTCCATCATAGAAGGCTTCTTTTGTGTTATCATCTGGATCTTCAGTTGGGATATGGACATTGATGAATAATATGTTGAAGAATTTTCTTCTCAAACGTAGTGAGCAGAGTCTATCACTTACAGGTTTAAATCCAATGACATTACCTACCATTTCCTTTTTAATAGCAAAGCCTGTACCTAAGTTGTTAGTGCTTCCACCACTATAAAATATAGTATACTCCTTGGTTGTGAGAATGTTTGAGTCTTTCCACCTGATTTCCTGTAGGGCTACAAGGGGTATCCTATATTTCTTTAACACTTCAGTAAGTTGGGCTAGCCCACCTGCTCTATAAAGGCTTAGCACGTTCCATGTTGCAAAACAAAAATCATGTCCTTTTCCAGGCCTAGGTCTTTTTCAGTTGAGATCTGTCTGGGTTTTCTTGTGTGTATTAGCTTTCGTAACAGTATTTTTTTATATGACAGAGTTGTTAGCCCTGTGCATAACCATCTGGGGGGCTGCCCCTTTCAGCTCTCTGGATAGCTGCCTTTATTTTCAGGTAAGGTGCCCTAGCTTTTGTGGATCCCTCCACTTCCTGCAAGGCAGCAGGTTTGATTTTGGTCCACCCCGGGTATTTTATTTCCCCGGTACCCACCATATCTGGAGGGCATTCCCCTATATGCCACCTGGGGAGGCGCTCGATGGGAGATAAAAAACTCCACACGAGACTATGTGAGCAGGAATGTAGATTATATTTTCAAGACTCAGAATAAGGCTCTACGAAAAGACGCACTCTATGATATGAACCATAGTCCTACAACTCAAGGCAGCTGACGTCTTCACCAAATGGTATTATTAAATATGGATGTGACAAAATATAAAAATGGTATTCCTTTACCCTATCCCTTAGTCTGTTGGATCATTGGGGCACCACGCAAGACTTTTCGACATCTTTCTCCATTCCTCCCTGTCTTTTGCCTTCTTTAAAACCTATTTCAATGGTAGGCCTGTCCATTCTTTTATGTTGTCCTCCCATCGCTTTCTCTGTCTGCCTCTTCTTCTTTTTCCTGGTACTGTTCCCTGAAGGAAGGTCTTTGCAAGCCCCGTAGATCTTGTTATATGGCCATAGATTTTAAGCTTGCGTTTTTTTTACAATAGTTAGCAGGTCATCATGGGGTCCGATCGCTGCAGTAACTCTGTCTCAAATCTCGTGGTTTGTGATGTGGTCTTTGAATGTGATAGCTAGGATCCTTCTGTCTCATCTCAGTTTCATTGCTAGGATCCTCCTCTCTAGCTCTGCAGTCAGCATCCAAGACTCGCAAGCATATAAAAATGTGGCCATGACCAGGGAGCACATCAGTCTGATTTTGGTGCTGAGGGCCAAGCCCTTGTCTTTCCATATTATTTTAAGTTTTGAAAGTGCTGCTGTGGACTGTGCTATTAGGCCCAATAGTTTGGTATTCAGAAAAAGAAAAAAAAAGAAATGAATTTTAGAATGTTATACATGTAGTTTTTTTTAAGAGATAGAGATGAGGTAACAAAAATAAAGACACTTTTTTTTCTCTTTTGACTTTAGGCCTGACTCTATAAAAAACACAGAAGGGAGCATGATAACCAGGTCTAAGCTGGTACCACCACCTCCTACGAAAATGCGTGCCAGGAAGTCTCGTCATCGTCGCAAAAACAGCAGAGGGTCTATGAAAGACATTACCTCTCCGCTCAAATCTCAATCTACATATGAAGCTTCACTGGACACCCAAACATCAGACAAACTAAACCCTGCAGGGCTTCATCCTACAGACCTATGCTAAGATATTAAACTTTTTGGGACCTGCCACTGCAATCAGGGAGTATCGAAGTGAAGATGAAGCTGATGGACTAGGTTAACAACATTAAAAAACGTCAAGTTCGTTGTAGCAAAAACTCATCCACTTCTGCTGCTAGGCACTCGCCAATCTCAAAACATTCTTGTGTAAGTAAAAGCAGAACTCATCCTATCAAGACAATAACTTTAATGATGTTTGCTTTGGCTGTGATGGTGGCTGCAGTGATGCTACTTATAGCAGCAAATGCTCATCCCAGGTCAGTGTTGATGTGGAGAACACATTTGACCTATGCCCAGCCCAAAACATAACTTGGAAACTATGAGTGAAAAATCCTCTCCGGATATTGACCTCTCATCCTGACCTGAAACTTTTATTTCAATACTGACATAACAAACAGATGGTTTGGTTATTGTTGTATTTGAAAAACACAAATGTCTACCAAAATTGAGGCCCACTTTCTTCAATTCTTTACAAAGGTAACCTGCAGCATGTTAAAAGGATGAAGTTTGTGATAGGCTTCTTAAAAAGTTGGTTCCAATAAAAATTAAACTGAGTTAATTCATAAGTATCAATTTTAACCAGGTGTAATAGTTTGTATTTCAAATGTCTAATAAGTCCACTTGGGCATTATTTGTTTATTGGGAGCTCTGTTTGATTAGCCACTGCACTAGGAATTTTGTCTCTTTCCCAAAAATGAGCATTTTAAAAAATTTTCTTAAAACTTAAAGATGACTCATTTTCAAAAGCTAATTGCATTCAAGATTTGGGTGGCAGAGTGGCTTAGCCAATACGCAAGGAACTACTGCATATTGGTAATAAGCTAATGCACAGCAAAAATAGTATTTATTGACTATTGCTAACAACCAATATAAAAAGCATGTTTTCAAGAGGGTAAAATTCCTCTTAAATAAATACACACAATGATTTTGTATGCAGTTTTCTTTGCTTCTTTTCTCCTCATTTTCATCTTTGCTAATGACACTTTTATTTGTTTAATAACAATATTTTATCAAATCTTTGAAATATAAAAAATAATTTGAAACTAACATATCACATTTTTTAAAACTGTTTTGTTATGTATCTTAGAACATGGTAACCACTATTGGCAATCCGAGATAATAATAAAAATAGATGCTTATTTTTTCATGTCTTTTTTTTGCATTCTTAAAAAGAATGTATGCATCCAAAACAGTGTTACCCAACTTAGAGCCTGCAGGCCATAACTGACCCATGATGCAGTGCAGTTTGGCTTTTGAAGCTTCTGCTCATGGTGCAGAGACTAATTTCATTGGACTTGCCTTTTTTTGTGTGGCCCATGACATGTATAAGAAATTCAGCCTTCAGGCTGGAAAAGGTTGGGCAGCACTGACCTAAATCATCCCTTTTGAGTTTTGTCCACATCAATACATGATTTTATTTCCTGTCCAATTTTTCATAGACCTAAAAAACTTTTTTTAAATGTTGATAGAACAGAAAGAAAAAAAAGTTTTCTTTTTCAGGGTGGGGTGCTCTGTAACCTTAAGTTTTTGGACTAGTATTTAAAAATAGTATTCATTCCTACAAAAAGATAAGTTTATTGAGACTTCAAATTGTTTTGTTGCTTTATAAGATCAATTTTAAAAAATGTCATCACCTCCAACTTGAATTATTCTCAATATTATTGAATATGAAAAACAAGGTGTGAATTATTTTGTCATAGAAACATTTATTACAACATAAACTGAAAAAAAAAGTTAAATATTATATAAATATTGTATATTACAATAGCTCATGATTTTTACTAACGAGTTTCACTTGGGTTTCTCTGTGGCTAATTACTCTTATTTCATACAGTCTGTATATTTGTTTGTATAGATCTTTATTTATTTTAACACACATCTTCTTTTCTCTAGAACTGTTCTTAAAGTTTACCAGAGACATTTGTATTAGATGTCCAGATGATACTTGTTTTTATTTGACCACATAAATTTGTCATTATTCCATTCATTAGACAAACTCCAAACGTTTTGCTGGATAAAACTTGCTTCATCAAAACATTGGTTTTGCTGGCGGGACTATCACCTTGATTCTAAAAGAAATTGTTTTACTTATTTCGGATGTTCCTTCAGAGTTGAAGATAATTACTTCCTAGTCCAAACCTCCCGCAGGACGACGGGGGATGGGAGCGGGCAGGGTTTGAACCCGGGACCATCGATAAGTCCGAACGACAGTCCAGCGCGCAAACCGCACAATCAGGCAGCCATCCTTTTATTGAAAAGAGTTCATCTTAGTTTATGCTTTTGTTTAACTTTTGCACTCTCAAATCTACTAAACGTTAATCATAGAAAAGTAATGAAACATTTTTTTTTCTTCTTAGCCATGTCTACTACCATTGTTAAAATAGATAAAATTGTGAGGGAGTTTTAAAAATGTAATTTGCTAGATTACTAGCACACAGCCACTCATTGAATGTCATTTTAGTGGAAAGGGGAGGGGGTGGGGGGACAAAAAGTGTTTTCTATGTTGTTTTGTTATATGCTTTATTTTAATTGACATTTATTTTCTCTTGCTATTCATTCTCTAAGTACCAGTATGAAGAAACCAAACAAGCAGCTGAGGGAACATTTGATTAATACTTTTTTATAAATATAAATTGTATTTGGTAGCGTTTTTTTAGCTTTTTTTTTCTAAAGCCTTTATTGTTGACTTAATTTGAAATATTCTTTTATCTCAGATTTGTGATTAGTACATTAAAACAAAAACAGTTTTGTAATATGATATATTATTATTCATCACTGTTACTAATCCATATTTTTTTTTTACATTTAAACACCTTGTATATTGACAGAAGAACTCTTTTGTGTTCTCCTGATTCCTACAATCATTCTAGTGGCAGCCATTTTATTTCTTGTCATTTGTAGAACTATGATTCAGTTGTTATTGTTGTCAATTAGTCCTGCCAATGGTTATTATGTATTTATATGGTTTAACATTTTTAAAAAATTATTGTAAAGACAATCTAAATAATGCCTGTCCTGTCCTGTCAGGACTTTATTTATGATTAGATTTTTAAATGTCTAGGTAATTAAGTAAAATTTTAATTGCAATATGTGTGTGTATTAAAGAATAATTGTTATTTTTTGCTTGATGATTATACATAGACGCGAAGTTCAGCCTAACAGACATACCATACACACTCAGTTTGTTCATAAAATAATTAACAATATGTATGATAAGTTAAAATAAAATATGAATTTAATAGAATAATATTTATACAATAATATCGAAAGGAATAATGTGAATGATAATTTTTCACAAATAAATATAAAAATAAGTCATAAATTCATTGTAAGTAATAACTTAAAAAAGCATAAATAAAGTAAGCACCAATATGTTGCTTGAAAACACTGACTTCAACATCACAGTTTCATATCGTATGCCAAAGATTCATCTCTGTAATAAGTTCTGTATAAACTACCAACGGACATCAATCATGATAGCAGCATACTAGAACTGTCATTAACTTCTGACCAACAATACAAAGATGACGACGACAATGTCCAGGGTAATACCAAAAACCCACAGCTTGAATCAACGATGAAATAATTAACTGAAACCCTATAAAAATAACAGACAATCTCTAAAACTACAAATACAAACGAATCCATTTAAAGAATATCGTTACAATAAAAATACAACTCACCCTAAACAGAGGTCAAATAGTCCTAACAAGAATTAATCCAAGGCAATATGGTAAGGCTGACCAGTAGTATAAAACCAAGATTCATTCAGGACCTCAAAAAGTACATCTTGTCTATCAATTAGAAAAAGGCGAAAATGCCCCCAAAATAAGAGCTGATAAATTATTTCACTCATGACAATGGGACAAGGAATAAAATGTTGCACAAAATATTAATACCATGAATGACGTCATCGCCTACAGAAGAAAGTGGCGCTATTTGATAGTGTACATTTTTACAAATATACTCAACAAGATTACTAACTGCGACAAGCTTAATTTGGGCAGTCTTAACTACATTGAATCACATATGTGTATGTACAAATTTACATAAGTGTTTAAAGTGTATATGGTCTTATCAAGTAGATCTGTAATGAAACTTGTAGAAGGTCGAAATCTCCACAAAAGCTATGCGTAGGTTCTCGTGGCTCCACTAACACAAATGTTATCAGTAGGTTCTACGCTTCTTCTTCGTTCTCATTTTATGTTAAAGTGTTCAGACAACTAGACCAATACATGAGATGAACTGCGCAGTGGTTTCTAAATCAGGGAGCTCTCCGTATAGTTTTCTTTCTATTGAGGTGTTTTGGGGCCAGTGTCTAGTACGGGCCTCTTGGTAAAGAGAGCAGTTTTGGAGGACATGGTCGGCATTATCTGGTGACACTCCACACGGGCAGATTTCACTGGTTCCAATTTTGAGCTTCCGGGCTCTATGTTTTTATTCTAGACATTTGTATTGTGCTAGCATTTTAAACATTATTTTATTGTGCATTAATGTTTATGTAAGAAACATTTTCCTTATTACTGATTTTATTATGGATAAATATTCGTACAAAGTTAAAAGAATAAGATCGAACTGTAGGCATACAGTTGAATGATTATATCTAGGCCTATGTAGGTCAAATTCACCCCCCCCCCCCCCCCCAATACAAAAGTTATGAAAAGTTTGTTTGGTTAACTATATTTTGAAATTCATGATAAAATTTTAGTTTAACTACTTTATTTTAGTTGAAAACTTTAGTGCAATCAATAATCAAACTCATTTTGTTATAATAAAAATTAAACTATTTTGTTTTTAAAGCCATAATTCAAATAATATTCTCAGCCTGTACCCAATTCATAATTTGAAAAAACTGGAATTCTTAACATTCATAATCATTGGCTGTACAGATAAAAGCAACAAGGGTGAGGTACAATTCAGTATTTAATCACAGTATTAAGTTACAAAATTTCAAATCTAGAATTAACAGAATTCACTGATCTTAATGACAATTGAAGAAAGCCACAATACAAAGTTGACACTGTGAAAAGTATTCTAAGAAAAAAATGTCATGATGTGAAAACTCACTCTTTTTCATATTGGCTGAAAGAAAAAAAAAAGAAATAATTTTATTTAGCTTTTTTATTTTAAACATTAGAATACATTGAATACCAAAGCACGATATAGCTGGAGTATATTAAATTAAGATGTGATGCTCTGTTGAGTTTATAAAAGTTTAGGGCTAGTAGCAGATTCTTTGTCCTCACATGAAATGTATCATGTCTTTTCCAAACAGAATGAGAATTTGTAACCAAAAGTATGTTAAGAACTTACATAATAATTTGTATCAAATCAAATAATATCAAATATCTTAGTTTATGAGAACTGATCTGGTTTTCGAAGTTGACTATAACAATGGAATCTCTAATTACAGGGGGGCGGTTGCCCCACTAGCTACCCCCTAAGGCCACTACTGCTTTAACTGAATATATTGAAATATAGCCGATAAGAATAATCTTCATTTACATGAAACATTTTATGAGACATTGCCAAATATTTATAAAGATATTTAAAATTAGTTTTAATTTATTTGCATTTTTATATGTATATATTATGGACACACTTGATTTCTGTATGTGTCCGCAGACCGCATATTCTTACGGGCCGCATGTGGCCTGCAGCCCATAATTTGCTAACCCTGCTATAGACTATAGTCTAGGTCTAATATTTAATTTAAGTCATTGGTTAATATGCATGACTGAATGCAAGACGCGTGGGATGTAATCATCTTCTTTTTAGAAGTAACGTCTGTATTATAGAAGAGGAAGAGCAATCCCTTTTCTCCATTTCAAGACTTGTCTGTTTCAACCACAAGTGAATATTTTTACAGAAAAAAAAAAACAAGCACTAATCTAGAACAAAAAAGTGCTAAAAAGAAAGTGTTAGGCAAGATACTTACAGTTCACTTTTGAGTCTCTGGGGAAAAAAAAAAGGTTTTTAATCTTCTTTCTCTCTCTGACACCTTTAAGAAAAAAAAATGTATTGTCTAAAAATTTTCATAGCTTTTTTTATTCTTACCTGGATTTCTTTGTCTTTCTGTCTGGTTATGTAGTTGTATTTCTGAAGAGAAAAACAAATATTTGTTAATCAGATTCATTTTCTTATTCTATTCTTATCACAATTTTACTTACAGACTTTGTATCAAATAAAAAGGTAATTAGATCCTACACCTTTCAAACTAGTCCTGCATGTTAATCAATGACTTTTTGCTAAGTCCTCGGTTTTCCTGGATGATTTGAGCAACCCTTTCCATTCTCTAATGACACTAGGGAAGAAGGAGAACTTGCAGGAATTTGTTTAAGCATATGGAATAAGGGGTGGTGGTGGATGAGGGGTTAAGCGCTTGGCTTCTGAAACTGGGTTTCTGGTTTGGAATCTTAGGGAAGACTGGGAATTTAAATTTCTGGATTTTTAGGGCGTCCCCGAGTCCACCCAACTCTAATGGGTACCTGACTTTAGTTGGGCAAAGTAAAGGCGGTTGGTCATTGTGCTGGCCACATGGCATCCTGCTATTTGACCGTTGGCTATAGAAACAGATGGCCTTAACATCATCTGCGCCATAGATCTCAAGGTCTGAAAGGGAAACTTTACTTTTTTTTCTGTATGGTCCTTAAGATCAACTTTGATTGTAAAAGATATAACTTACTGATCTAAATTGTGTCAGCTGTTTCACTAGCATGATTTTTTCATGCTCCAAATCCTGAAAAGAGAGCAATTTAAAATATAGACAAATTGTCTAGAAAGATATAAGCTACATCCTAATAGCATTTCCCAAGACAAAATTTTAAATCAATTTCTCTAAGACTGATAAATTAACCATTTGATATTGAACATTGTCCTACCCCCGATTACCTTTATAATCTTAAGCGAAGAGAAGTAGGTCACATTTTTGTATTTAATATAAAAATACAAACTACAGCTAGAAAAATAGAGATTATAACTGAAAATAAGGTATAAAGATTCTTCCTTTTAATGAAAAATAAAATCAGTTTTCTCCAAAATGATTTGTAATTAACCTAGCAATGAGACTGAAGAAATATTTAATTTAAAAATTTCAAATATTGAAAAGGGGTTTTAGGAACATCTCATAAAAACAGTATAGGACTAAAACGTTCTGGACAGCAGAAGTGGCTAATGGGTTTAAATGTTGTTTTGTTTGTTTATTTATAAAAATAAACTGTTATGTAAGGTCATCTGTTTCTGTGGCCAAAGGTTCACAAAGGTGTCATGTGGCCAGCACAACAAACAACCACCTTTATTTATCCTCAACTAATGCTAGGTACACATTCAACTTGGGTTGACTCAGTGTCCTAGAAATCACAAAAATTAAAATCCATCTTCATCAGGACTTGAACCCATGACCCCTTGGTTCAGAAGTCAAGTCCTTTACCACTCAGCCACTATGTTATTTGTTCACCTTGGGTAAAAAAGGTGATAGCATGAGAAAAACCTCAAAGAAGAAGAGGAAGTGATTATTACTAAACTCAATTTAAGTCAGTTGTCTTTGGTACTCGGAGCAGTACACATGTATTGAAGTGGCCAGTTGTTACCCACTAAGATGGCTAAGTACGTGAGCAAACATGGCTCTCAGTGAGCTACTGTATGCTCTAGCGAGTGTACCTTCACGTGGTGGGGATGTGAGAAAGGCTTGCTAACCAGTTCAAAACCCACCGCTGTTACCCCTATGGGTGGTGAAGGTCCCCTCATGGGTGCAGGTTAGGGTACTAATTGATTAATTTTTTAAATTGATTCTTGTGTTTTCAGGTAAAAGAAATAATTGTGCAAATTTCAGCTTAAGATTGGGTGTCAGAGAAATATTGTGTACAAACTTTTGGCCAGACAGACAGAGTTGATATAAATTTGTAAATACTTACTATCAACCTTGACTTTATGTTACTAACTTCATTGCTTGTGTTTCTCAAGTTCTCTTCACTCCTAGCTATAACATAGAGATGTAGTTTTATTAGTCTTTTTCTAAGGCAACAAAAATTACAACATTTTAGCTTATTAAGCACTTTGCCTGTATTTCATCAAACAGGAAAAAGTAACAGTTTTTCATCAGCGTGTCATTATTCAAGAAGAAACTCAAAGGTGTCCAAATGGTTTTCCAGACTTTGAATTTGTCCTTCATTTCCATATGAAGTCAACTTTTTTTTCAAATTCACCCCAGAGATGGGCCAAACTGAAAGAAGCTGGAGCCTGGAGTTTAAAAAAGGACAGTAATACAAGGTGGTCTGCAAGAGAGAAAACTACGTGGGCAGTTTCTTTGCAGCTTGACAAATTCATCAAGCTGTTGAAGAAACTTTCTGAATCAGCAACTGTAGGATGGACACTAGAAGCAGCGCACAGAATGAAATCTCTTCAGCACTACTTCTCTTATTAAGAGACATTTTCACTACTTCAATAGCTGTATTTTTGTATGAATCATCTGACTAGTGATACTTTTCTTCAACACGTTCATGGTCTCCTTTGTTTTCAGTGCTCTTAAACTACCCTTTATACAAACTTTTGGAAATTGAATTATCAGAAATTTATAAGAAGAGAGCTTATAAAAGTTTGATAGACGATATTATATATAAAAAAAAAAGAGATACTTCATGAAACAAAGATTTTACATACACAACAACCTTGAGCTTTTTCTAAGTACTGCTTGTTTTTCTGGTCTTGAACCTTTTTTCTTTTGCAACAAAAAAAACAACAAAAAAAGAGTTTGTTTAGAAACATAAGAAAAAGATCATGTAAAATACAAAAGGAAATAAAGGCCAACAAAACAAAATAAAATAATGAAACAAATTCAAAATAGTAGGACAGGTTCAGTTCAAAATAATCAAAGAACCAGCATAACAGAGGCACAATAGTGTCTCATCTCAAAAACCAAAACAATGGTTTACAATAATATAATAAATGTCATAATCAAATGACAACATCCATGAGACACACTACTGTCTCATATCAAAACAAAAGATGTCTTTTACAAAAAAAACAACATACATAATATTTACATAAACCAACTTATTACTAACAAATAAATAAAGTCTACTTAGTTCATTAACGAAACACTCTTCCCATAACAGTGGCACACTCCTCTTAAGTAACACAGTCAGAGCACAACAACAAGTATTAGTTAAACATTATGGATGGAGATTTCGTTCAAAATGCACTGGTCAGCTCAAGAGAGAGTGGCTATTGGACTACAGAGAAATATCCAGTGCTGACTAGATCCAAACTAAATAGAGCCCTCACAACTATCTCCACATATTCAAAATTATGGAAAATGGAAATATACAAAGAAAAGTCAGTTTATTCAATCTTTAGCCACAGCAACAAAACAGCAAAAAGAAACTACATCCTAAAAATAGACTCTCAGCCAATAAATAAAGAAGAAAATCCAACATATCTTGGTGTAAAACTAGATCAAAGACTGTCTCTAAAACACTTTATGGCAGATTTAAAAGAAAAGGCATCACAAAGATTAAACATAATAAAACACCTAGCAGGAACATCCTGGGGAGCTGAAAAGAAAACCTTAAGACAGTTATACACTGGATATGTCAGATCTGTAATGGATAACTGTCTCTCCATACAAGTAGCTGCCAACAAAACCTATCAATCCTCATTAGATACAATCCAAAACCAAGCCTTGCGGTTAATTAGTGGAGGTATGAGAACTACTCCCACAGCAGCCTGTGAAATAGACTCCAATATTGAACCTCTTAAGTTAAGGCGCAACAGAGCAGCATTAGAAGCTATTGAGAGATACAGAAGGTTGGAGGACGATCATCCAAATAAATTACTAACACAGAGAAATAGAAGAAACAACCAAAAAAAGCAAAGGACTCTGATCCAACTTACTGACGAACTAGCCCTAAAACACCACCTACCCAATAACAGAGAAAAAATTACCAGGTTTTCAAACATTACACCCGGACTTAACTACAAACAACCAACCATCAAAACACATTTACTAAATAACACCTTAACAAAAGAATTAAATCCACTGGAGCTCAAAGTAGGCATGCTTGAAACAATCGAAAGCTATCAAAAAACAGCTATCCATATTTATACAGACGGATCGGCTTTCAAAGCTACCATCAATGCTGGTCTTGGTGCCTTCCTGGTCTTCCCTAAAAATAAACACTTTGAGATAAGCGCACCATGTGGCGATTACTGCTCAAACTTTCAAGCCGAAATTGAGGCAATTACCACAGCACTCCAGACAGTGGAAAACAAATTATATGAAGGAGTGCAACCACCATCAGATATTGTTGTCTTTACAGACTCCCAATCTACTCTGCAAGCACTTAATAGCAGCACCTCAAACAGCCCAAGAGAGTTGACAACACTCATTGTGATAATCCACCAGATGATATCAAAATTAAATATCAATATTACACTACAGTGGATCCCTGGACACATTGGCATCATGGGAAATGAAAAGGCAGATAAGCTATCAAAGGCAGGTTCATCTATGGAACAACCAGATAGACCTGTTAACTACCTCACCCTAAGGTCAATGTTAGTCAACAATCACAAAGAGGAGTGGCTCATCCAATGGGCATCAGGAAACACAGGCAGAGCCATGTACAGAGAAATGACTACGCCTAACAAACTGGACAGTATTAACTTCCTCCCCCGCAAAGAACAATCTACAATCTTCCAACTAAGAACAGGACACACACCACTATTAAATTACCACCTGAACAAAATAAACTCCACACAACTACCCCTTTGCAGACATTGCGCCCACCCCTTTGAAACCGTAAACCATATCCTCTTTGAATGCCCCTCCCTAATCCACCTTAGACAGACCCTACTTCCACTACAGCCCAACATAACCAACACCCTGTACGGCAGTGCTGAACAACTGAAGAAAACAGCACACTTTTTTTCCTTGGCACAGTCTGCAAAAGAGCTGACAGCTCAGCAGCAATAAAGCTGGCTAGAAGAAGAAGAAACAGTTAACCGAGAATTAAATAGTATATTAAAGGGAGCTAACTCTTACTGAAAATAAAGTAACTACCCTTATTGTCCCTCTTGTCACAACACACAAGAACAGATCAGTTCACAACACACAACAAGAACATAAATACACAACAAACACTATTAAAAAAATTGAAATAAACATTTAGAAATTACACTGTGACAACACTATGGAGAAAATTAAAAAAAAAACAACATTTGACCTCTGGCTGGGCAGTCTGGGATTCTATCAGGTTAGTATCTCTGCCCCTGCCTCTTTTACTTTTTTCTGAGCTAATCATGTTTTAAAAAAACAACAACAAATAATTACTAACAGAAAATTCAGCGATGGCTACAAATAACTAAAGACCAGTATAATAGTGTCTCTCTACATATGCATACATATTTATATATATGACTGCTTGTCTTGACCATTACTTGTTTTTTTTTTTTCAAAAATATTTCAAGATAAGTATAAATGAATAATTCAATAAATGATGGCTTACACGGAATGGCTGCTTGGTTGTTCATGGTCTATTGGCTGCCATCCCACGTCTTCCTGCAGGAAAATTGAACTGTCTCTTGCAAAATATTAAATGTGCAAAGAAGTTAGATACTGATTTATCCATTCAAAATTTAAAAAAAAAAAAAAAAAAATATTTCTTTCTAATTGTTTAGCTTTATTTATTTTCTTTCTGAATTCAGTAAGCTTAAATTGCTTTTTTTCGTTTTGTTGTTTCAGAGTGTGAGTAAATATAAACAAAAAGATACACCATACAAGTAATGCTAGAGCAGACAATGTACAGAACATAGGGTAATAAAAAGACTGGAATATACCAGTCAGCTCTGCTTCATGTAATTTCACAAAGTTGAGAAACAAAATAATATATTTGATAAAATACTTGTAATTTTTAATCAACACTCACAGATCTATTTTAGTGCTGTCAGAGTCGCTCAAATGTTCACATTGTTTGTTTTGCTCTTTGACCTGTGCAAAAGACAACATATGTATGTGCTAAGTTGAAGTAGAAGCAGAAAGCATTATCAGAGTAAGAATTGGAATATGTTTTTTTTGTAAAATGTTTTACATCAGAGTTGAAGATAATTTACTTCCTAGTCCAGACCTCCTGCAGAATGATGGGGTATTATATGGGGTGTTCATTTTGCAGCTCAATGTATTTCTAAAATACCAACAGGAGCCATAATAATTTTTAAAAATAAATTTCAAAGAGAGTTTGTGTTTTCACATAAGCTCAGATGGAGCCCTCCACTAGATCCACCTATGCAGGTAAAAAAGAAATATCAATAGGTATAAACTATCAACAACCACAATCCTATCTCCTTCTATACAAAGTAGATGTGTGCAGGAGAAAGTATTTTGTTTGGCTGACTGCTGAGGTATTATTATTGTTATTACATTCTTAATATTTATAATGGGGCAGAGTGGTTGAGAACTTGGTTTCCAAATCTGGGATCCTGGGTTCAAATCTGGGATTTTTATGGCCCCCCTGAGTCCAACCAACTCTAATGGGTACCTGACATTAGTTGGGGAAAGTAAAAGCAGTTGGTCATTTTGCTGGCCAAATAACCATCCATCCATCCCAGTGGCGCTACAGCCTGCTCATTAACCATTGGTTTAAGAAGTAGATGACCTAAGATCATCTGCCCCATAGATCACAAGGTCTGAAAGGTAAACGTTACTTTTTTGTTTTGGTAACTTTTTAATATTAATAACAGGGTTTGGTAGTCGAGCTCTTGGCTTCTGAACTGAGGGTATCTAGATTACCTGACATGTTTTTTTCAGTGAACTGATTGTTATGAGGATAAAGTTCAGTATGAGCCTAACCTAATGATTGTACTTTTCTGAATTACATTCTTATTGTTTAAAACTTATAGCATAAAATAATGTTTTTGTATGTTGAAAAGAATGCACACAAGACTAAGACTAAGACTAAGACTGATTTATTGATCCTTAAGGAAACTTCTTGTGATTACAAGGACTCTTTTCTCATATAAAGACAACACAACAGAAAAATACACATAATTACAACAGACACAACAAAAAGAGTTCATTCAGCGACTAGACACAGGTATCTTGGTGCATTTCATGTTCCCTGATCAACGAGTGGCGGTGTTAGAGTCTGACCGAGTGAGGTACGAACGAGTTTTTGTACCGCTCCGTTCTTGTTTTGATTGACAGCAGTTGCCCACTTCGCGACGACCTGACATAGTTCTGATGGAGCGGGTGGCCGTTGTCTTCCAAGATTTTTTTGATTTTTCTTAGGTACTTTAATAGGTGTAACAATAGGTGTTAGGCCCAGTACCTAGTGAATTTGTATGATGAATGCATGTATATATTGTTAAATACATCTATTCAAGCAGAACCTGACCCCTAATTGTGGTGTTTTTTCCCCCGCTAAATTGTAGAATATGAAGGCCCCTTGAGATGCTGGGCTTCTGGCCTTGTAATGGCAGGGGTAACTGAGCATTGATCACACAAGACAGATAATTAAATGATCATCTATTGTTGATGGTTGACCTTCTAACCAAGAAGCTGATGAATGGCCAAACTCTCATTCCTGACTTCTGGAAAAAATCCTTTCCTTGGATACAATTGAAATGGCCACTGGCTAAGCTTACTGATTATAGAAGCTGGTAATAAATAACACTAAAAGATGCCTTGATTAAAAACATGAATAAATATAGGTGCTTACAACTAGAATATGCATTCTTAAAAAAAAAAAATATTTTTGGTAAACTTTACTAACCCATATAACAGAAAACACATTAATGTGTTATATATATTTAGAGAGAGAGAGAGATGTGATAGGCCCTATATATATAGATAGACAGATAGATATAACTGCCTGGTCGTGCGGTTTGCGTGCTGGACTGTCGTTCAGATTTATCGATGGTCCAGGGTTCAAACCCTGCCCGCTCCCATCCCCCGTCGTCCTGCGGGAGGTTTGGACTAGGAAGTAATTATCTTCAACTCTGAAGGAACATCCGAAACATGTAAAACATTTTACAAAACATTTTACAAACATTTTGATATGTAAAAAATGTGAGATGATTACAACGAACATAAATGTCAGTTCTGGTTTTTAGATCTTCAAACTCTTTCCTGCAGGGTTCACTGTCGTCGCCTCTGTCTTCACTTTCCAATAACAAACCAACAGGAATGTCTTCCACTCACTAGAACACCATTTCCACAGTTTTCCTAGGCAACTTCCTGACTAGACAACCCACACAAAGAACCTTGCTGAACCATTACTCTAGGGGGATCAAGCCAAGTTCTCGTCTAAAATATTATATTCTTCCTTTTCCACTTAGATGGAATTCCAGTTGCTCCAGTTCATATACAGTGATCTAATAGTGCACTGTTGCGCCTTGTGCATGCAGAATGACAACAATACATAATTTTGAAAACAAAATGGTGCGCTTGCTTTCAGAACAGAAAATGTAGCCTTTGCAAAATATCATGACATGGGATTTTCAATAGCTTTTCAAATTTGAAGACCTACATATGATAGACAGACAGACCACATTAAACTAATAGTATCCTTAAAACAAGGCTTTTTGATGCAGTAGTCATTTTGGCGCTAAGTATTGTCGACAGATATTTTATTACCTAATCCATGTGCTGCGCTATACTTGAAATAGTTGTTACTATATGTTTATTTATCCTTTAAATTGAAGACAGGAGTAATACAAGGCTGTCCCTACACAATAAAATCTGAAAGCAGTTCTTTGGCACAAAGACTTGAACAATAACAACTAAGAATACAGACAAGCTCCAGATATTTACCAATGAATGATGTTTATAATGATCTAGAACGGCCCTTGTACTATTCATGTTGACTTGTTTTCTATAAGAACACTAGTTTTTTTTTCAGCGACAAGAATTGACAGTTGTTTTAGAGTCTTGGACAATACCGCGGCTGTATAGAGCTAGCCGTGTTCTTGACATCTCATGTGTGTAACACTGCACATCTTTTCTGCATCATTTTGGTTCGTGTACTTTTGACAGCAACATGATTGGTGCCGTATCGTATAACATTTGCACGTTAATGAAATGGGAGAGCTGAAGAAACGAAAATTGTATGTTGAAACTTTCAGGTAAAGTTGACAGATCTTTTTTTTTGTTGGTGGAACATAATAAGCCAACATGTTTGATCTGTAAAATGTGTTTTAAGGAACATAGCATAAACGGCATTCTAAAAAAAAAACATTACAAAAATATGGTGGCATTGTTGGTTTGAGTCACCAAGAAAAGATCACAAAGTTACGTCTAGAGTTGAGTGATTGACGAAAATATTTACCAAGAAGTCAAGAAATGAGTATACTGTAATGGAGGCTACAGAGTTGCTCACATTAACAAGAGAAATGAAGCATAAAAAGGTGCTTGCTAGCAGTGATGGAATAAAATCGGCCTGAAAAAAAATGAACCTGTCAGCCTTTCTGGCATGACAATAGCAAAACGAGTCGAGTAGACGGTGTTGGTGAAAATCTCTTCAAAACTAAATGACAGAGCAGCAGATTTTGAAATAATTACTATTGCCGCTGAGGAGTGACACCAACTGGAACTGATTGACTTACAAATCCAGATTTCCAGCTTGAGAAATTTCGAACAATAAGGACAATAGATTTCTACGCTGTGTTGTCTACATAAGCCTTGCACATTTCCGAACAAAAATTGATGGTGTGATCACAATGTTTACCAGTGCTTATTTTAGTAGAAAACTTTTTCAGTTATAAGACAACTGAAACCCTTGTTACGTAACTTAATTATGGTGTATGTAGGCCCATTGGAGCCACAAATTTGTAAAATAACTATTTAAAATGGTTTATTCTCTATTTCATTTTTTGGTATCTTTTTCTTAATGTGGCCCGTGACACGAGTGTTAGAAATTAAAATGACAGGTATAGACAATTCAGCATGAATAGTATTGCATCTTCTATACTTCTTGACGGTTTGTTATCGAACTGGTGCGGTCAAGACCTGTTTCGACTTCTTTCAGTAGATGTTTTAAAATCATTTTCTAAAGGCACTTCATTGGAATTGATGTAAGTGCTACTGGACGTAGGTCGATGTTGGAAAAACAATGATCTTCTTTTTAGGTACTGGAATTATTTCAGATGTCTTCCAAATGGAAGACATTTTGTGCATTTGCCAGGACTTGTTGAATCTAGCACAAAAGCCAGTTATTCCGCACATAGCTTTACAAGTTTGCCACTTACTTTGTCGGGTCCCGAGGCTTTGGCGGTGTTTACTTGTTTAAATATCTTTAGTCACTTCTTGTTTATTGAAAAGTTCTTGAGACTGGTTTTTTATTACTGTTTTCAAATGATGCCAATAAATCATGGTGGTCTTTCTCAAGCAGTTAAATCGGCAGTAGAAATCATTTAATTCATTGACAAATTTGTTATGGTCAGCGACGCACATTGGTTTGCGCTTGAGTACGTAGCCAGTAATTTGTTTCAAGCCACTCCAACAAGCTTTAGAGTTATTTTTCTTGAAAGAGCTTTCAATTTTTTCCTTGAATCTCTCTTTTCCTTCAAATAATTTCTTTTTAAGGGCTCTTTTGGCTGAGATGAATTCAGAAGAACTGCTCTTGAACATTCTTTTTTTTTATAGAATCGCTTCCTTTATTTCTTTGGTCATCCAGGGTCAATTATTACTGAATGTTTTAATTTTCTTCTTTGGTACAATCTTGTTTTCACAAAACTGGATATATGAATTAACGGTTGTGGTATGTTCATCTATGTCAGGGCAGTTGTTTACAAACATGTCCCAATCTGTTTGCTCCAGACAACTTTGTAGCTGTAAAACAGCGTCGTCAGACCATGACTGGATGGACTGTACTACGGGTTTTGTTTTTTTTTAAAACTGGTTTGTACTTGGGTGTAAGATGGATCATTGTGTGGTCCAACCCTCCGAGAAATAACTATCGAGATGTGTAGGCCATTTTTATGTTGATATAACACATGTCCAAGTTTTTATCGAGCCTTGTTGGACAATTAACATATTGACATGTTGTTTTTTTATAACAATAAGCTATAATGTCAGTAGTCATAGATTTGACAAAGACAAAAAAATAAATGTTATTTCTAGTTTACTAAATTCTTACATCTTTGAGGTTTTTTTTCTCTTCTTGAAGACTTTTAATCTTAGAACTCAACTCTGACTTCTCTGTGTAATGATTATCAAGTATTTTTTGAAGCCTGAAAGTAAAGAAAGGTTAACATTCCTAGTGAATCACTAGAGTTATAAAAATCTAGATCTGTCATCAACCTTTTTTTTTTCACTCTTTTATATAATAAACACACTTCTATCATGCAAACATTTTGGGAATTATGTAACAAGGATTCAACTGCCTTGTTTTCATTGATCCTTTACATAATGTTAAGTTATACTTTACAATCAATATAGTAATATAGTATTGTCTCTGAAAGATTATGTTGGAGTGTGGTTTTATATGTGGTTACACATACCAGTGATGGGAATAGACTTTACAAAAATTTTAGGAAATTTTGGTCCTATTCCCCCCCCCCTCCCCCTTTTGTAAACTGGCCTGTAGCAGCGACTTAAAATAAGATGTTGCAGAAATTTAAAATATTTTCCTAGCATGTAATTAATGTTCTTATCTATAGGTTATATAAGTTGCTGCAGACTTCGGCGACAATGAAAACATTTCCATCTACAGATGACAATCCCTCGAGGCCAATCTAGAATCAGTCCTCTTCAAAGTGAATTTGTTTCAACCTAAGTTCATCAACAAATAATGAGAACACTCACTGAGCTTCAATACTTTCTTTCTCCTGGAGTAGATTCTTAAATTTGGCATCCAGCTCTCTGTTTCTCTGCTGCTCCTGTTTCACCTCATGCTCTTTTTCTTTCAATGAACTTTCTAGAGACTTGACCCTGAGATCAAGAAAAAAAAATTGAAACTAAATAGAAACTTCTGATGCCTACGCAATAAACTTTTAGTTGACATTTCTGGCCAAGCCTATTACAGTTGAAATATAGGGTTGGGACGTACTGGTTTCATTTTAAACATTGTCAATCAAAAAAATGAATTAGAAATAAAGTGTTTAGTTGAATCATTTAGAAAACTGAAATGAAACTATCCAAAAGTGAATGTTGACTAAAATTGTGTTTTTCTTTTTTTTTAAAGTTAAAAACAACAACAGCTTCTGAGATCAACACAGATACACAATAAGACAAATGTCCTCAAGCATAAAAAAGACTATTAATGTTAAGGCATGATCTCAAAAGTCGAGAGAATTTCAACCACTCAGACATAGAGTCACATTTACGGAGTTACTTTGAAATGTCTTCATGCTGTCACATCTCACGAAACAGTATACATTTTGAAAAGGTCCTTCTAAAAAGATGAAGGATGCCTTTTATTTAAAATATTTTAATTTATTGAAGCAACGGTAAGAATCACATTTTTGTGTGTGTGTGTGTTAATATTCAAACATGGAGTGATAACTTTAATGACATTCAAACTTTTACTTTGCTTCTAAAATTGTATTGACTGCCCCCATCCCCCTTTGTCAGGACCTTTAAGCCCCTCTCCCTTTCCCCAGTATGAGAAACACTGGAATTTAAATATAGAAATGTGGTGGTTGTACTTTTCTCAGCTCTCCTTCACCTACAAAACTCTCTCTACTGATTGTCCATATCTTGTCAAAATATTTAACAAATGCTCCTTCTTCCCTAGTGCTATTAGAGCATGGAATGGGTTGCCTGAGCTAGCCAGGAAAACCAGTGACTTGGCAGAATTTAAGTCATTGGTTAATATGCACGACTAAATGCATGACGCGTAGGATGTAATCATCTTCTTTTTTGAAGTAACGTCTGTATTATATAAGAAGAAGAAATCTCATTTTTCTATTGTTGCAGTTTCTTCTAAGACATTTTCATAGGCATTAAAAAGATCATGAGTTGGTCTCACTCTTGACTAAGGTGTATATGTTTATAGTAGGCTAATGCTAATCTTTTTCTAGTATCTTCACCTTTTCTACTAAAGCTGACAATAATTGGATCATCTGATAAGCTTTTTTAAAAAAAAAAATTATTTTAATTTCACTTTTTATGGTGTATTTCAAGCTAAGTCTGTCTGAATAAGTCAATAAATGAAAGCCTACATTTTTTTTGATGAGTGTGCTAAGAGGATATATACTGACTTTACCATTAAAAAAATATTTGCCAAAATGTTTTGCTTTATATATTATGATGTTCATTACATTGTTTTCATAATACACTCACTAAGTTAATTGTTTTTTTTTCCTTTTACTGTTTCAGAATGAGAGTAAATATTTAAAAAGCTTTGTTCTTGTTTTTTGCTAATTCTAGGATATTATTTTGTACATAACAATGTCTAACAGTGTCATCCATTGGTATTAGTAGGAAATGGCAACTCTTAAGTTTAGTAAGTTATCTTATTTAGACATCCTATTATAATTTATGTCCAAAATGCACATTTACTGGGGGCCATGTAATTTTAAATCTTAAAGAAGACAATGTACAGAACAAAAAGAGGGTAATAAAAAGGCTCTTTAATTAAGATATTGTCCTATTCATATAGAATTGAGAACCCTGTTTTATTTGTCTCACATTTTAAGTAAGAAAAAAACATATTCATATATTTGATAAGAACATGGTAAAAAAATAAGTAAATAAATATATTTTTCAAGACTCACAGATTGTCAGCTGTTATATCCAGTTCCTTTACTTCATGCATTCTCTTCCTAAAGTTTTCTTTAGTTCTTTTTTGCTCCTTTAGTTCAACCTGTCAAAACAAACAGCAACTACTACTCTCGAATGAACTTAAGAAAAAAAAAAGTGTAATTTAGACTTTCTCTCCTAATTAAGAATAACATAGTTGATTCAAGTGAAAGAATACAATGAGCCCTGCATTCTAAAGTTCAAGCATCAGAAAATGGTGACAAAGTTTTTTTACAAGCGTGAAGGCAAAGAAAGATGGTTGGGACCTGGTCTTTCAAGATGGAAAAGTTTTTTTGTGAGACATAGCGGTGTATTTGTCAGAGTGGCACTAAACAGACTTAATAAAGCGAGCCTGAGTGAGGAAGAGAGTACAGAAGATGATGAGGAGAACAAAGAAACGATTCAAGACGTCATCAAGAGTGGTGTAAGCGAAATATTTGATGGAGATTGTGAACTTATTAGAGATGAAAGTGACACAAGGACAGACATTCATTTTGTAGCTTGTTTGAAGCCAAATGAACAAACAGAATACAGAATGGAAGCCTTTTGGAAAAAAAAAAGTTTTGTGAATACAATAAACAGTTGAAAATCTGGGCAGAGACCAGTAACATTCTGTACTATCATAGCTCAAGTAGGAAGAAAAAAATTTTTGTCATGGTACAGGAAATAATGTTAAGTGCCTTAATTCCAAGAATAAGTTAACTAGTCAAGTGGGCTAAAAGTGGAGTGTGTGAGTGAACGACTAGGTAAATAGGTCATTCTTTTATATGACCTTGAAGAGATGTTTAGGTAAACATGCATGAGTAGTCAGGAATAGGTAGAAGACTAAGAATTATGTAGCAAGACAAGAAAGGCCACGCAACACGAAGATTCCTAGATGAGTCATTGTTCAGTGGTCATTATTCGACTAGTAGTTTATGTACTTCAGTTATTTGACAATATTGTAAGATAGCCAACTATTTCATAAAAGTGATTCATGTTAATTTTTTTATTGTTGGATAGCTTATTTGATTGAATCAAGTTTGAAGAAATTAAACTCAAGAAAGATATATTCTAATTAGATTTCTTCAGTGTGATTGAATAGAGACAATGCTACTCTGCAAAAGAGCTCATGACAGTGAGGACAAATACAATATATGCTTGAATCTTACATCAAATTTTTCTATTGCAGATTCCAATAGATGAATATGGTTTGCGTTGTTATCAACTACTTCTTCAAATAAATAGTCAGCTCTTTAGTGGGTGGAGGCGCGGTGGCTGAGCGGTAAAGTGCTTGGCTTCCGAACCGGGGACTGGGGTTCGAATCCTGGTGAAGACTGGGATTTTTAATTTCGGGATCCTCGGGCGCCTCTGAGTCCACCCAGCTCTAATGGGTACCTGACTGACATTAGTTAGGGAAATGTAAAGGCGGTTGGTCGTTGTGCTGGCCACATGAAACCCTTGTTAACCGTAGGCCACAGAAACAGATGACCTTTACATCATCTGCCCTATAGACCACAAGGTCTGAAAGGGGAACTTTACTTTTCTTTAGTGGGTGCACTGCACTCGATAGGTCTCTTACAGCTGGCGGTATCTTTGGTGGGTTGACAGGAGTAGGTCTGTAAAGAAGCTATTGGAAATGATCGACCAGTCTCTTCTTTTGTCCTCTTCGTCTGTTATCAAGTCACCATTTTTGTCCTTCACTGGCCTCTCTGACATGGCAAATTTTCCAGATATGTTTTTGATGACTGGTTACAGTTCTTTGGTACTGTTCTGAAGAGCTGCTTCTTTTGCTAGTGCTTCAATGTAGTTTTGCCTGTCTGTTCTGATGCTATGTTTGATACTCCTATCTATTTCAGCATATTCTTTTTTGTGCTTTTCCTTTTGCTGCTCTTGTTTTACTGTTGTTCATGCCTGCTTTCTTCTCTCTTCTTTCCTTGATCTTCTGAAGAGTTTCTGCTGAACTCCACTCCTTGTGGGTGTATGACTTGAGACCCAGTACTTCTTGGCATGTGAAATTTACTGTTTTTTTTTCAGTTTCTGCCATGTCTGTTCTACTGTCTCCTCTTCTAGGAGCTGGAACTTGTTTGATAAGGTGATCTTCAACTCTTCCTGTTTTGTGCAGTCTTTCAGTGCAATGGCATTATAATGTTGAAATTGGCTGGGCTCACTTGTTCAAGTCTTCTTCAGCTAGCACATTGACCTCCAGCTTTTTGCCTTCATTCCGAACCTGGTGAGTCAGGTACAGTGGCTACTAAGCTTGCCATATTTCCAACAAGCTAGGACAGAGCTGCGTGGCTATTTTACATTGGTCGTGGCCATGAAACCACAACCAAAAAAAAAAAAAACAGTTCTTCTTGACCACCCCAGGGCAACCACAATGAGGTGGGGGCTGGAATCACACTAACCAGAAGTGTGTATACATTCCATAATAATATACTAAATATCTCTACCATTCTAAAAAAGTCTATAAAGTATATATTAAACACAGAATACAGCTAGAAACTAATCTAGATTACTACTACTAGACTAAATTAGATAGTCTCCATGATAGAATATAGAGACTCTGACCAAGTTAAGATCTAAATTCAGAGTAGTTCTTATAGTATTGGATCTTCTTATAGTTTTAGATCTTACCTAGATTCTAAAAATCTTTATCAATTTTTAGTATCATCTACTCTGTCACTATGTAAAGTCTAAATCTAGAGTAATCTAGATTTTCCAGATCTAGACATCTAGCGTAATCGTGACACTAGTCTAGATGACTAGATCTAAATTAATGATAGAATGATTAGATCCTAAAATTTACTACATTTAGTAATTAGTATAAAATTTAGATTAAATTATAATCTAATATTTGTTGATCTAGAACAGTGATGGCAAATGGGGTTGTTCCAAATGGTTATGTTTACATCACATGGTTGTGTTTACATCTCATGCTCTGCTTACTTTTGTTAATTTACAGTGGGAAGCTGAAGTGTTTTAGAACAATAATTGGTGGTTTTAATTAATTAATTAGTGCCAAACTATAATTTGTTTATAATAGGAGAACTTAGATGTTTATCTTTTTTATAGTTTCAACTTAAAACAGATAGTTAAACATTTGACAGATGGTTCGGAAGCGTTGGCCTATATAATAGATTCTATAGTCTGCAGTACTGAGATCTAGATTTCTTGACTTACACATTTACAGTTAAACATCTGGGTAATCGACCCTAGAAAAAAAAAAGTAACACTTTCATCTACAGCCCTCCCTCTCTGCCCTAAAATAAACAGGCTAGAACACTAAATGTTGGACAGTAGACCATAAATGTGTGTTGTATTGGTCTATTGGTCAGATAGGTCTAGTGATTCTAGTCTAGTCGATTATTTGCTTTAAATGATGAAAAGACTGCCAGGTGTTTTTCCTTGTGTATAATAGGGTTGAGCTGTCTAGCAAACAAATAACACATCTGATAGTCAAGGATAAATCTAGATATACTTTTACACAGTTCATATGTGTTTTATCCAGGACTAGATTTAGGAAGTAGAGCAAAAGGTTAATAGAAGACTTTTTTTGCAGCTCTTGAGTCAGGTCGGCTTTAGTTTCTGAAGTAGTAGATGTTTAGATAATACAACATTCAACAGTTCCCTTCATTACGTATTAAACTTCTTGTTCGACATTGTTCATCAGCGTTAACTGCCTTAATATTTTTGGCCTTACACCTGTGTTATTTCCTTATTACAGTGTTACCTCTGATTAGACTTATCTATACAAGACAAAGAGAAGAGGTGCCTAGAAATTAAGATGCAGTCCTTAATATAAGAATTACATTCTATAATTTAGCACATCATATGTGTTAGCTACCTTGAGTATTAAAAGAGGGTAAAGCTCTTCGCTCACATGAAAATCAATAGAAAAATCAAGAAAAAGAATTGAATGAAGGCCTACAAGCGAAAGGTCATAGAAAAACCTGTGATAGTAAGTGAATGTGTTTTGAGTGGCTGGTAGTGCAGTGTGTGTGCCTGTGTAAGAAATGACCAGTTGATCTTCATCGTAATCGGTTGAGTGAACTGCAAAGAAAGTGTGTAAGTCAGGACTGTGTGTAAAAGTGGGTCAGACTCATAACAAGATGCTGGAGTAAAGGAGACGAATGGAAGACTAAAAAAATTCAATGTGTTAATTGAGACTCTTGTTGTTATAGTCTATTACAAAACCTTTCACCTTTCACAAAGTAAAAGACCCTCTTCTTGAATTCATAGCAATGTAATAGATAGCCTATAGGGGTGCACCGGATAGTCGCTCCGGCTTCTGTCGAATATTTGGCCTTTTTTACCCATTCTGCCATATTTGGCTCCGGTCGAATATCACTTCCAGGTAGTTGGCCGAATAGTAAAAAGTACACCTATTTAATATGCGCAAAATGGACCTCCTTCCATCAATGTCTGTTATAGAATGTATTAATGTTAATATTAAAACATAATAATGTGCTTAAAAATAGAGCCTACATGAATATGTAGCAAACATCAAATATTATAAAGACAAGGTGTGTTAATATAAATAGAAATGAAACTGTACATTACATATGTGTTTTACATATAGAGCAACAAATGGTATGCAATTTCATTTTGTCTTGACCTTTGAGGGGGTTAGTTAACATGTTAAGATGTTATAGCCCTTGACTACGTCATGCTGTGCGGGTATATCTCCAGATGTAGAAATGAACAACTCCCACCCCTCTCTTTATTTGTTTAGTCCATCACATTGAGTCTATTGATAGACAGGTGACAACAATTCAAATACGATGGATGTAGGTTTAATGCCAGCATATTGACACTCTCTAGAGGTCACACCTTACGAGAGAGTTTGTTTACTTGGTAGTAAATCATTAGTAGGGGGGTGGACTTCAAGCCACACCTCTATACGGGTAACCAGGTATATTTTCAGGGGTAGAGATGAAAAACTCCCACTCCCTTTTATTTTAGTCCATCACACTGAGTTCAATGATTGACAGGTGACCACAAGTCAGATACGATGGAAAGGGGCACATGGGGGAACTGAGTTTGTTTACTTGGTAGTAAATCTTAATTAGGGAGCCACACCTCTACACGAGTAACTGGACAATAAGTTTGCTTATTTGTAGAAAAATCTCAACCATGTGACTGTACTAGTGGCCACACCTCTTCCTGTGTGCCTAGTTACTTGGATATAAATCTCAGTTAGCTGGAATAACTAAATGAGTGACCTTTTGCTACACAGAACAAACTCAAAGCATAGCCCAGTTATCCAGTAACTAATTATTTTGTAGAAAAAGTACAAGTCTCAGATTTGTGTATATTGGCGTAAAAGACACGACCAGGCCTATTTTATTTCACTCAATTTACTGATAGAGATTGACCATTTTTAAGCCAGAATGGAAAAACACAATGTGCTAAGGAAGCATACTACACTGTAAATAAATATTACGGTTGATCTAATTTTCCTAACACCTATAGGCTTATTACCGTGCCATTTTGTTACAGTTACAGAAACCACAATAAAATCAGAAATAATTAAGGAAGATGTGTTTTTTTACATAGGCATAGGTTCTTTGCACAATAAAATAAAACAAAGATGTGCATGTGAAGAAAGTTCATTTCATTGTTTAATTCTATTGACTTATTTTATAATGGAAAAACTTACAGTAAATTTTAAAATCACATAAAAGAAATTGATCTACGGCACGCAATTATATCTAGCAAAGAAATAACAAACATATACTGGAGTGTTAAGAAACACTTAACCCCTGTAATAAGTGTGCGAGTATACTAAGTCTACATGCTTGATTGACCAGGCCAATCCTTTTGCCTGACGACCACTCAACACTGTTGCATATGCCCAAGGTAAAAAAACGTGTGATGGTCAACACCATCAACAATACAAACTACACTAGGACTATATGTGTAAGCCCACTACATCTATCTGACCAGGTTGTTACAATCAGTCAAACATACAGTCTATTTATGGGTTTTTTTGGTAGGGAGGGTGTGGAAGAGTTTTTTTTTCTTCTATATTTGGTTTTCCTAAAGCTCTTAGACCTATACAACTGTAGATCTAAACAGATCTCAATAATAGGCCTAAAGACTACAATTAAAACTATGTTTCGGCACCATCTAAGGTTCAAGCTATAAATAGGTATTATTGATGCTCCCGCTGTTAACCTAATATCATTTACATCAAATGGATTAATCTAAAACAATAAATATTGATCTACAACGCTTCAGATTCCAACTAACGCTTCAGATTACAACTATTAACTAACAGCTATTATCAGTATAAATCCCTTGAAACCAGAACCAGAAGCGGTCTTTAGACTTTAAATTTAAAGTCTGATGATCAGCTGTTGGTCTACATTCATGAATACATACATCTACCCACTATACAAGCCAGATTTTACTTTTGAAAAATTTACATTAGTAACTAGTTACATATTTTCATTGACCCTCCCACACACACCCTCTACAGTTGGTCGCACATACACAGACACTCATGCTACACAGATTAGTTAATTAGGCAGTAACAAGAGTTTAAAACAATAAGGTATATACAAGGAAAAAAAATAATATAGGTATGTTATTTAACATTTTTGCAAAATTTTCATCAACACAAGGTATTTAGAAGACATGTAGGTATCCAGATTCGGCCGAATATCATATTTTACTATTCGACAATATTCAGCTCCGGCCAAATATAAAAAAGTACTATCCCGTGCACCCCTAGAAATAGACCATATGATGTATTCTTAGCAAGCCTTACATCTGATAACAGAATATATTTGTAAATGGAAAAAAAAAAAGGATTACCTCGTTTCCATCGCCTCTGTTTCCTTCATCTATTTCAGCAGTTCCTTTCGTCCAGTATAATTTTTCATCCACTATAGGAAACATAAAGATGTTAAGAGGTGGCTTAGTAAAGCATTCTGGATTAAAATACAACTACATTCTAGATTCTGAAATCAAGAAATATCAATTTTAATATTTAAAAAAAAAATATATTTGTATGCATAGTTATTTGCTTGTTTCATAATCTAGAAATCTAGAACTTGTCCAAAAAAAACAACAAAAAAACAATTAATTAGTTTCAATAATAATACATTCTGAAGTGGATGTTGTCATCTGTGGAGAGCTGATGTGTTCCTCATGTTCGTCCAAGATCCTCTGACTTTTATAGCCTTGTGGGACCTGAAAGAAGGAAAAAATTTCAGAATAAAAAAAATAAATTTTGCACTAGTTTATTTTGTCTCTTAATTCAGTCTTTAAAAATCTGATCAGCTCAAATCAGACTTAATGTTGGATACTGGTGCCTAAACTGTTTTAATATTATGTATTAATCCCATATTATTATTATTTACAAGCACATTTCAGTTTGAACATTTGTCCAATGGCTACTTTTTTATACATTCTATAAGTTGCAGATATTACAGTTTGGATTAAAAACAAATCACAATTGTGAGTGGTCAAACTGTAATGTACCAGGTCATGGAGTCTTACATAATCTCAACAGATTGTGAGTGGTCAAACTGTAATGTACCAGGTCATGGAGTCTCACATAATCTCAACAGATTGTGAGTGGTCAAACTGTAATGTACCAGGTCATGGAGTCTCACATAATCTCAACAGATTGTGAGTGGTCAAACTGTAATGTACCAGGTCATGGAGTCTCACATAATCTCAACAGATTGTGAGTGGTCAAACTGTAATGTACCAGGTCATGGAGTCTCACATAATCTCAACAGATAATGCCTTAGGCCTGGCAATACACTTATCAATCTAAAAAATGGTTTTATATCCAACTTTTTTTTTTAAATCAACTTAAATACTACTAAAATCAAACATAAACTTTTCAAGAATGCACATCATTTAAGAGGAAAATGACAATGCTGTAAACATATAAGACAGACTCATGCCAAAGGGAAGGACAAAACAACTTAAATGCACCTTAAACGTAGGTCCATGTCCTGGTATGATAAAGTCAGTCATCTCCAATATGGTATATCTTGATTGCACCTGGAGATTTGGTCGCTCACTTTTTTTTTAGCCAAAGGGAGGGGGAGAAAAGATCACCTTCACAATAAAATAAATCCCCTGTGAAACACAAAATTGAAAAAACATTAAACATCAGTTTGAAAATAAGCACGAGGCCCAATGGCTGAACAGTAAAGCCCTTGGCTTCCGAACCAGGGGGCCACAGAAACATATGACCTTTACATCATCTTGCGTTTTGATTGCAAGGTTGGAAAGGAAACTTTAACCATACTTTTTAAAGCTGGATAGTACAATCCTTCAACATGATTTTCTGTGTCAAGCAGAAGGTTGTACTTTTCTTACACCACCTAACAACAACAACAAAAAAACAACTAACCAACCCCTGCTAATACTCCAAGATTAGCCTTCTTCACCACCACCGACACATCATTTCCTGTATGACCAGGTGTTGGCCCTATTTCTACATCCTCATCTATGTTGAAGGGCATCCCCTGCAGGAAGAACAAATAAGACCTGCAGTATCAAGAATAAATAAAGAAAAGTTTATCCATAATGTGCAGTGACGCAGGGTAGGACTCAGAAAGATATTTGTAAAAAAGTAAACATGAGATATTCCCTTAAATGATGGCTTCTTCAAGCTATTTCAAGATTAAAATGATGTTTTTATTCAAACAAAATGATTTGTATTTTTATTTATTAAGAAATTAATTTGTTCTGATTTTTTATACTAAGAAATTAGCACATAGAAAGGATCTGACATATACATTCATCATACTCCGGAACTTAAAGGAAAGGATAATGATGACATTCTAGGTAGTTCAGCACGCAAAGATATTTAAAGAAATTAAACATTGTATGCAATTATTAATGACAAATGAAAAGTAGTTGATAAAACAAGCCAATTGCTTTATTTACTAACAAATGAATGAAATAGGGAAAAATTACTTAGCTCTATTTAAACAGTCAGTGTAACAATGAAGTTTTCTATTTCTTATCTTGTTTTACACAAAAATAACTCAAGGATATCAAAAGTAAACATCATCAATACAAATACATAAACATGTTCAAAATGCAAGCCAGTCAACAAACAAAACTTCAACTTCAGCATGTCAAAAACTAAAATGTCTAAATCAGGCTACATCATAATGCCATAGTATAGCAGAAGAGGAATTTAAATGGAATGTGATGAGTTGGATAGTTTGATTCTGAGAACTGCCTTAAGATTTGAGAACATTTATGAATGTTTGAGTGTTTAAGAATAAATTTGTAGAACAATCACATTTTCTGTCTACATTAAGATGTCTGTCCAATCTTCCCATAGAAAAGTTACATTTAAGACCTGATTAGAATAATCTCTTCAAATGGCCCAGCGACTGATGAACTTTTACTTCACCAGCTATATGGATATTAAGATAGCAAAGGGAAGCTGCGCTAGTTGCATTATTATGTCTACAAAATCTTTATCTATGCAACTACTACAATCATAGGGGAGCAATACAAAGAATTAAAACTGTGCCTGCACAAAACACTAAAAACAAAAAATATTAGTCTGTAGATACCTCTTTCAACTCATGCAGTAAGTACTGATCATGTTGACAAATATCATAGCCTACACAATGGACAGCTCCAGAGAAGAGGTTGAGGTTGCCAATCTGTTTTATGTGTCCATTTAAGCAAATAACATAGTGGATGTCTTCAGGTTTCAAACCCTGGTCACTCAAAGCTGCAGAGCATACACAGATTCTAAATAGTAAAAAAAGATCTTAACTCTTATTTTATGTAAGTCAGATCTTATGTATGTGAATTATGTTGGAGAAAGTTATTTTAGGTTGTCAAAATGCAGGCCAGATGACTAGTCGCAAGAAAATGATGTACTGGAATTGTCTCATGAATGGCTTGGCCTCAAAGAGAAGAGTACTTGTCTTAAACTAAAGAGTACTTGGCCTAAAAAGAAAAGGGTACTTGGCCTCAAAGACAAATGCACTTGACCTTAAAGAAAAAAAGTATGTGGCCTCAAAGGGAAGAGTACAGTATTTAAATGTTTTAAAGTAGTAACAATATGAAGACAAATATAAATTGTGTCTAAACATCTGTTTTAGTTAAAAAAACAACAACATTATTTGTACTGTGACAAGTGTTTTGAAGTTGATTCCTTCTCGTGGTGCTCTATTGACTACTGATAAAACCATAAACAATGTATGGTCATGTTACAAAATCATTTGTCCTTCATCTGGTGAATTATAAAGGGGGAAAGAATCGAGCAAGGAGTGGACAGAACTGACTCTGTGACTGTCATTCTGAGTGCAGAGAGGGATGCAAGCAACTAGTCAACAGAAGAGATGGCTGCCTAGTTATTTTGGTCTGTGTTTGAGAATGTCACCACTATGGTCCAAAGTTAGAACCAGACTGCTTCTATCCCTGCAAGAGTGGTCTGTGTTTGAGAATGTCACCACTAGGGTCCAAAGTTAGAACCAGACTGCTTCTATCCCTGCAAGAGTGGTATGTGTTTTAGAATGTCACCACTAGGGTCCAAAGTTAGAACCAGACTGCTTCTATCCCTGCAAGAGTGGTCTGTGTTTTAGAATGTCACCACTATGGTCCAAAGTTAGAACCAGACTGCTTCTATCCCTGCAAGAGTGGTCTGTGTTTGAGAATGTCACCACTAGGGTCCAAAGTTAGAACCAGACTGCTTCTATCCCTGCAAGAGTGGTCTGTGTTTTAGAATGTCACCACTAGGGTCCAAAGTTAGAACCAGACTGCTTCTATCCCTGCAAGAGTGGTCTGTGTTTGAGAATGTCACCACTAGGGTCCAAAGTTAGAACCAGACTGCTTCTATCCCTGCAAGAGTGGTATGTGTTTTAGAATGTCACCACTAGGGTCCAAAGTTAGAACCAGACTGCTTCTATCCCTGCAAGAGTGGTCTGTGTTTTAGAATGTCACCACTAGGGTCCAAAGTTAGAACCAGACTGCTTCTATCCCTGCAAGAGTGGTATGTGTTTTAGAATGTCACCACTATGGTCCAAAGTTAGAACCAGACTGCTTCTATCCCTGCAAGAGTGGTCTGTGTTTGAGAATGTCACCACTAGGGTCCAAAGTTAGAACCAGACTGCTTCTATCCCTGCAAGAGTGGTCTGTGTTTTAGAATGTCACCACTATGGTCCAAAGTTAGAACCAGACTGCTTCTATCCCTGCAAGAGTGGTATGTGTTTTAGAATGTCACCACTAGGGTCCAAAGTTAGAACCAGACTGCTTCTATCCCTGCAAGAGTGGTCTGTGTTTTAGAATGTCACCACTATGGTCCAAAGTTAGAACCAGACTGCTTCTATCCCTGCAAGAGTGGTCTGTGTTTTAGAATGTCACCACTATGGTCCAAAGTTAGAACCAGACTGCTTCTATCCCTGCAAGAGTGGTCTGTGTTTTAGAATGTCACCACTATGGTCCAAAGTTAGAACCAGACTGCTTCTATCCCTGCAAGAGTGGTCTGTGTTTTAGAATGTCACCACTAGGGTCCAAAGTTAGAACCAGACTGCTTCTATCCCTGCAAGAGTGGTCTGTGTTTTAGAATGTCACCACTATGGTCCAATGTTAGAACCAGACTGCTTCTATCCCTGCAAGAGTGGTCTGTGTTTGAGAATGTCACCACTATGGTCCAAAGTTAGAACCAGACTGCTTCTATCCCTGCAAGAGTGGTCTGTGTTTTAGAATGTCACCACTAGGGTCCAAAGTTAGAACCAGACTGCTTCTATCCCTGCAAGAGTGGTCTGTGTTTGAGAATGTCACCACTATGGTCCAAAGTTAGAACCAGACTGCTTCTATCCCTGCAAGAGTGGTCTGTGTTTTAGAATGTCACCACTATGGTCCAAAGTTAGAACCAGACTGCTTCTATCCCTGCAAGAGTGGTCTGTGTTTTAGAATGTCACCCACTATGGTCCAAAGTTAGAACCAGACTGCTTCTATCCCTGCAAGAGTGGTCTGTGTTTTAGAATGTCACCACTATGGTCCAAAGTTAGAACCAGACTGCTTCTATCCCTGCAAGAGTGGTCTGTGTTTGAGAATGTCACCACTATGGTCCAAAGTTAGAACCAGACTGCTTCTATCCCTGCAAGAGTGGTCTGTGTTTTAGAATGTCACCCACTATGGTCCAAAGTTAGAACCAGACTGCTTCTATCCCTGCAAGAGTGGTCTGTGTTTTAGAATGTCACCACTATGGTCCAAAGTTAGAACCAGACTGCTTCTATCCCTGCAAGAGTGGTCTGTGTTTGAGAATGTCACCACTAGGGTCCAAAGTTAGAACCAGACTGCTTCTATCCCTGCAAGAGTGGTCTGTGTTTGAGAATGTCACCACTAGGGTCCAAAGTTAGAACCAGACTGCTTCTATCCCTGCAAGAGTGGTCTGTGTTTTAGAATGTCACCACTATGGTCCAAAGTTAGAACCAGACTGCTTCTATCCCTGCAAGAGTGGTCTGTGTTTTAGAATGTCACCACTAGGGTCCAAAGTTAGAACCAGACTGCTTCTATCCCTGCAAGAGTGGTCTGTGTTTTAGAATGTCACCACTAGGGTCCAAAGTTAGAACCAGACTGCTTCTATCCCTGCAAGAGTGGTCTGTGTTTGAGAATGTCACCACTAGGGTCCAAAGATAGAACCAGACTGCTTCTATCCCTGCAAGAGGTTTTGGCTAGGACAGTAGTTCTCAAACTGTGGGGAGTGACAATTTGAACAAATGTGAAAAGGGGGCGGAAAAAAAACAGCGAGTCAATGAACATTTAATACCGATACATAAATTTGGATTCTATACATATTGTAAATATTTATGATAAATAAAATCAGAATATTGTTTTATAATAATATGTCTTCTTTTTCATTACATTCTAAAAGCCTTCATTGTAAAAGCCTACAGCGCTAAAAAATTCTCCAGCCAACTTAAGGCAGCACAAATGAAATTCTTATTGTTTTCAACCAGCAAATATTTGAGAAATACTTGGTTTGGAGATGAAAACTGATCTTAAAGGCTAAGCAAGAATTCGAGTGTGACCCACAGTCCCAAGAAGAAATAGGTAGGGTACCTAACTTTAGTTGGGAAAAGTAAAGGCAGTTGGTCATTGTGCTGGCCACATAATCATCTGTACAATAGATTGCAAGGTTCGAAACAGTAACTAGTGAAAGATTAAAACATGTGAATCATTTTTTCCAATTATGGTCTAATACTTTAAGTGCCTTTCTTTCTGAGAAATAGTTCAAATAGACATAAAATATCTGTCTGAATCAGCCAAAATGAAAAACTAAACATCTGTAAAAATGTTAAGAAATGCATGAGTCCAAGTACCAGTATTATATAAGAAAAGATTTTACTGGATGAAAGACAGATTTATAGACAATTAGCAATACAAAGCTATTTAGATGGAAAATATTGGATCTAAGCAATCCTACATGTATTCAGTAGGTGACCAAAGAAGTTCGGATACAAATTTAGTCTGGCCTATATAAAGTTCGGATACAAATCTAGTCTGGCCTATATAAGGTTCAGATACAAATCTATTCACAAAGATGTGCAGATCATCTAGAGGTAAATATATCCTAAAAAAGGGAAAATAAAAAATGAAAAGTAAAATTAAAGTTTACCTTTGAGAAGTAAGTCCCTTTCCCAAGGGTTCCCGGTATTAACAATAATGTTGCGGTGGGGACCTTTTAGTAGTGTGATGGTGCTACATGATCTAACAGTTCCTTCAAAGTAAACGATATATTAATATCATTGTAGATTTTGAAAAAAAAAATATGTATACAGCAAATTTCATAATATTTAAGTAGGAGAATAAATTGGTCTTAAATTTTATAAATCAAAGGAATGAATATTTTCTTATTCATTAGTTGTTTTTTTTTTTTTTTTTTTTAAATGTTGCTCTAGTATAAAAAAAAATATGTGTTACCACATCTTTTCAAATTGAATCAAATTATGAGCTTTATTTATGATGAAGCCTTTTAAAAGTAGATTATAGAATACAATAGCACTAATTATCAATAATAACACCATTTGTATGCAATTATAATGATTTGACATCTAGCTTAATTACAATAGCTTATGTGAAGATTTGGGGGGGGGGGGGTAAAAGGGAAAGAGGCGGGGTCAAATCAAACCCAGAATAAATCATTGAAGTCATTATATCACATATAGATCTTGCAGTTAGATCTAGATCAACTAGGACAGAGAGAGAGAGAGAGAGAGTGCATGTAGGTCCCAATAGTATGTCAGAATATGTAAGGATAGATAACTGCCAACTTATTGAGCTGAGAAGCCATGGTCCCTAAATTAAAAGTTTTACCATCTATTGGCAAATACAGAATAGGTTTTAAAAAACAAAAAAACAGAACCTTTAAAGCCAAGGGTTTCAGTAATATTTAAACATTAAAAAAATGTCAATGGGTTACAAGTTATAAATGATTAATACCATTAAGTCCTTAAGTATTCTTGAATAAAAAAAAATGATTTCAAGAAAACAAAGAAAAAAAATAAAGTCTATACCTTGTGAGTCCAGCTGGGTGTAACCTTCTGTTAGAACAATAATGTCGAACATTTTACAGTATTTCTATATTTATTTATACAGAATGATTTTAAAGTCAACAAGCTGATTCAAAGATCTGTAGGTAGAGAAAACAAAACATTAATAAATAACAGCCATTTCAGAACAAAAACATTTTAGACCAGTCACTTGCAGAGTAAGACTCAGCCAAAAATTGGAGCATACGTTAAAAATTATTTGAGTAGTTTATGCTATTTGGACACCTACAGGCCAAAATTTCAAAGTTTGACTTTGACAGCGCATTATTTGATAATTGTTTGACATAGAAACGAAAATGAAGTACCAAAATGTTCTTTAATTTAAGAAGAAAAGGTTTTCTACTTATTTTTGTACCCCTATCCTATATTTTTTTAATTATATTTAAGGTCAAAGAGACCATGTGTCATTATTTAATTCGGACAGATTTGTCACAGTTTATTTGATTTCGGACACCATAATTTATTTCAGGCTTCAATAAACTCAGATTTTAATTTTATATTAATATTAACTAAATTCTAAGATACCCCATGCATTTCCAATAAGACAATATAGATTTATTTTTAATTTCAAAGTAGTTTTGTCATACTAAAATCAGTTTATATTGTATGACTGAATAGAGTTAAATGATGAAGATTGTAGCCTATATTAATTTGTAGTTTATTTTATGTTTGCATGTTTTATTGAGAGCTTTACTTTAATTTGGACTTTTTATTTTATGTTGTGTGTATTAATTTTTCACTATTCTTATTAATATATAATTTTTAATTAGGTTTTATTTTTTTAAATTTTTTGTTTGGTGGTTTCTGAGCATGAACATGTTATTAATATTATTTACTTTCACCAAAAAAGTAAAAAAAAAAAAATTAAAGAAAAAAAAAAAAACAAAGATTTTTTTTACAGGCTTAGAAAGATTTATATACAGCTGTATTCAAATGTATATATTTACAATTTCAATATTATCACAATTGGTGAAAATAAATAAAAATAAAATTAAAGTGACCATCTTTAACTTTTTAACAATAATATCACAATAACAATAATTATGAATGCTATAATATAGCATGAAATAATGAAAGTATTTAATATAGAAAAGTAAAGAGTTAAATAAATATGTATGATAACATTTTTTTTTAAAGTTTAATGTGAACTAACGATATTGATCGAGGCAACAGGCGGAACACAGAAGGTTGAATTTTTCTAATCCTTCTTCTGCATTCTGAGGGACTGTTGTGCAACAAGTGTGCCAACACTGATCGCATTGTTCACATAGAACCTAAAGAGTGCCTTTGTTTCTTGTAAGGCAACCAGCAGGACAATCTTCATTTGTTTACATAGAACCTAAAGAGTGCCTTTGTTTCTTGTAAGGCAACCAGCAGGACAATCTTCATTTGTTCACATAGAACCTAAAGAGTGCTTTTGTTTCTTGTAAGGCAACCAGCAGGACAATCTTCATTTGTTTACATAGAACCTAAAGAGTGCTTTTGTTTCTTGTAAGGCAACCAGCAGGACAATCTTTCATTTGTTTACATAGAACCTAAAGACAATCTTCATTCCCTACTCAACAAGGCTGTCAGAAACTTTATCACCACTTTCATTGTCACATTTTTTCTGTTCAGCCTCCTTCAGTTTCTCTACCTCAGAGTCATCATTCCTGACAAATTTTTTTTTTCTTCCTTGCATCATCATCTTTCTTCTATTGTCTCTCTACCTTCTTCTTTTCTCTCAAGAATTTTCTTTGCAGTGCATCTTCATCCTTTTGTCTCATCTTTGTCTACCTTCCTACATATTTTAATCTTTTCTTGCTCATCTTTTTCTGTAATCTTGCACTTAAAGGCTTGCCAAAATTCCTCGCTGCTTACAAGAATTGGGAGAGTTGGGGTTAATTTTTTTTGGTTTAGCACTACTTTTGTCCTTGCTCTTAAAGGAGGGTATCTTTAAAATGTCCTCAGAGAGGGAAAGTTCACTAAATTTTTCAAATATAATTTTGTCATGATGTTTGGAAAACTCTTGTTAGGAGATTAGCCAATATTGAAAAAAACTTCCATATGAGGTGGAAGGTAAAGGTGAATCAGGTGATGTTGCTGGTAGAGTTGAGGAACAAGAGCCAGATGGGAGGTTGAAGGAAGATGTAGAATATCATTGGAAAAGGAAGCAAAAGGTGAGACATCATGAGTGATGCCAGGACTGTGGGAGGCAGAATCAAGAGTTAAGACATCGTGGGAGGTGGGAGAAATAGGTAGGGCATCATGGAGTGGGGAAGCAAGAGGTGAGACATCACAGGAGGTGGAAGGAAGAGTTTGCACAGCCAGTGAGGCAGATGACGATGTTTGTGGTCTGTACAGTAAACTGGGACCCAACTTTCCAGCCTTGATTTAACTGTTTCTGGACTGAAAGGGTATATCCCTGAAGCCATAAAGCCTTGCTTGACTAACTCAATTTTAGCACATTTTTCCCATGTAGGCTTAAAAACCTTAGCAAATGTTTCTAAGGACACACCATCACCAGTTGATGCCACGTGCTATCTTAATGCATCCTTTCAAGCATTCTTAATGGCAGCAAAAAATGCCTGATCAAGGGGCTGCATCAGGTGACTGGCTTGGAGAAGAGGACAATTCAAAATGATTTGGTAATCAAAATAAAGTTGAGATGTTTCTATGAGGGAAGTGTGAGAGGTGTACAGCCCATCAATAATCAGAAGAATGGGTTTGGGGAGATGGCTAGTTAATGGGATGAAGGTATCATGGAGCGAGGAGTAAAAAATGGGTGCCATTGGAAGAAATTTGAATCGGTGCTTCTGGAAAACCTTCTAAAAGATTTTTGGTTGGTATTCTTTTGTAAGGATAAAATTATCTTATAAATAGACTATATTTGATATATATTTATTCAATTCAATTCTATTTAAAATAATCTGGAGTTAAATCTAAAAATTGAATTTAGAATCTGTAGTCTAGAATTAATTGATCTAGTCTATAATCAAAAAGAATTGTTAAAAAAATAAAAAGCAAAGAAGAGTGAAAAAAATATTATAGGCTAAGACTAGATTAGAAATAGGAAAAAAAAATTATTTAGTAAATAGAAAAATCTCATAGACTATCAAAAGGAAATAGACTAGGTCTGGTCCATAGAAGCATAGAAAAAAATAATAATTTTGGCTATTTTTTTTGGTCATTTTTATTCTTGGAGAGTTGTCCGAAATAAATTTTCCATCGCTTTTTAAAATCTGAATTCCAACACCCCTTTAAGATTTTAATGACACATCTTTGAAGCACAGTCAATGTAACAAGTGATGCTCTGTCTATAAATGAAGCACAGTCAATGTAACAAGTGATGCTCTGTCTATAAATGAAGCACAGTCAATGTAACAAGTGATGCTCTGTCTATAAATGAAGCACAGTCAATGTAACAAGTGATGCTCTGTCTATAAATGAACGTAATGATCAATTTTGAAAGTGCACAACATTTAACAGGAACCAAAAAAAACTTTTAATCCGGAAGCTAGCTAAGTTTATCCAGGTGACAGAAATAAAAATGGCTTACCATGCAACTTTAAAAATGATGTATACTGTCTGGAAAATATTGAAAACGAACGAAAGTGACATAGAATTGATTGAAAATGGACATGCACAGTGCACAAACCCTCACTTTTGCAAATAAATCGCGTCAAAATGAGGTAAAATCAACAACACTTCAAGTTGTCCAAATTCATGTAATGTCCGGAATAAATAAACTACTCTATCTAAAGTTCAATAAGCACTACTAGATTTAAATATTGTAACATCTGTCTATATTCAGACACAAATAAATACTCTGCACAATGCATCATTGAGAACTCAAAGAGCTTGAGAAGTCATGGCTCCAAATAATGTGTAAAGTAACTAATGACTAATAAATCACAGCCAATACTGTACCACAGACAACATGTAACAATGAATGTACAAATGCTTCAAAGTAGATAACCATACTGATGTACCAAACTCTACTGGCCTCTCCACCTCATCCCAGGCTCGAACTGGATTCAACTGTTTTGTTTGTTTTACATGTTTCGGATGTTCCTTCAGAGTTGAAGATAGTTTACTTCCTAGTCCAAACCTCCCGCAGGACGACGGGGGATGGGAGCGGGCAGGGTTTGAACCCTCGACCGTCGATTAATCTGAACGACAGTCCAGCGCGCAAACCGCACGACCAGGCAGCCATCCTGTTCTGTACCACCTTCACACTGGACTCACTGTACTGAACTTGACTTTGTCTCGTACTTGTGAAGTGTCCTCACTTTGAATCCAAACCAAACCATTTTGACTGTCACCTTCTCTCTTTACATAAGTTCCCTGAAAGCCTTCTCAAAACCGATAGAGCTTCACTTGTCCTTTCTGGATGTCACATAACCCATCCTACGTGACTGGCCTCAGTACTGTTTACAACACAAATCTATGCTGAATGGTTGCCAAGCACTCGCCAGTGTTATCTGTGTCAGCTGATTACACACACACAATTCCCCTATCTGCATTGCCTCCACAGTTATAACAATATCAAGACTTCAAAATTAGATCTCTAGGCCAAAAGCATGTATACTATATAATTATATATATTATATATATATATCTAAAAAGACACTTCCTGGCATTGACGCCTTGATCTTAATATTTTATTTATTTTTTTTAGAGGGAGATACTACTGACACCGTCAAGCTAGTTAACTTGTGACCTGATTACTGAAGCAATAGACAGCGTGGCACTGCCACTTGCATAACATTCTTCAAAAGGGTCCTTCGATGGGAAGTTTTACCACCTGATTGTGCATATCTAGTCACGTAAACTAATACTTTAATATATAATTACTAAATTAGATAGAGACTTATATTAAGTTATTAGTTAATTTATATCATATCTAGATCTATACACAAAAACTTCAAAAAGCACTCACTCTGTGTCAGTCACTCACTGCACTGTCACTAAGTCTAAACCCCTGCTCTAGTCATGCCTGGTGTCACTAAACGCACTGTCACTGGCCTGGGACACTGTCAATCATCCAATGGTCCTAATAACTAGAGTCTAACTAGACTAGTAACTTACTATATAACTATTATTTATAAGTACTAAGACAACTAAGACTAAGTTTTAAGTAGACTCTACTGTAGTCAAGTATTAATTAACTGACTGAGTATAGAATTAGATCATTAGATTGATTTAGTCTTTTGACTCTTTTTTTTTATTTTTAGAATAGTCGATAGATCGATCTAGTATCTACTACTACTACTACTACTAGCTAGGATCTACATTTGGAATCAATGATTCAATCTCGACTACCTTAGACGCCTTAGTCTTAGTCTAACTAACTTACTAAGACTAAGAAGACCTAGACCTAGGCTAAGTTACTTACACTTACACTAAGTACCTCTAGCTAGCTGATTAGTTTTAGACGCTGATTCTATTTTGGCTAAGATCTAAATCTAGACTGAGATCTACATCTAGATCTAGATGTCTATTATTATTATTTATTTTTATTCTTAGATCTAGAATCTTAGATGACTGGTTCAGTGGTTGCCGCATCTAGATCTAGAAACCAAACTATGGCTATGGACTAGATCTAGTCTCTAAATTAGAGACTACATGATTACATGATTTTTAATTAGAGTCTAATTAAAAATCATGTAAAAATTGTAACAACGAAAAATTCTTATTTTGTTTAACAGAAGAGCTCATTACTACCCAGACGAAAACCGTGTCACATAACCCCTTTTTTTTCTCTCTCTCTGATGTTGATCCGAAACGAATACCCATGTTTGAAATGAAAAAAAAAAGATTATACGAAACATTTTAAAAGTATTTTTTACTGACAGTACCATAGATTATATATAGACTCTAGTCTATGACAGTACTTATATCTATATGCTTATACTAACTGAACATGCTATATCAGATCAATGACACGTTATTTTCTTTGTTATAATAATAATAAGGCTAGTCTTTGAGTCCGAAGATTATATCTTATCTTATATAATTATATAATACAGGAATGCAGTATTTCCTGTGGCTGCGTAGTCCCAGCTGTGACCTACTTATTTTGCCACATCCAGGGCAAGCATAACCATTGTCCGCAGGTGGTCGATTTAGATTTTCTATTCGCCGTCTGCGTTTGTCCTAGGGAGCAGATTTTCATTTGGTCTCAAATGTGTATCCCGCGGCCTTCGTGAGTGACCTCCAGCTGTCTTGCTCTGAGGCCGCATGCAACCAGGTACTCTCTTCTATGTCAGCCAAAGGAAGTTGACGCCTAAGCTGGTCTTTGACTTGTTTCCGTAGGGCGCTTCTGTTACGTCGATCACCTTTTAGTTCACCAAAAAAAAAAAGACTGCCTTTGGCATACGTTCGTCTCTCATTATTATAGCTTTTATATAGCGCTACTTTCATGCTTATAACATGCTCAGAGCGCTTTTGGTTCAATCTCATTTGTGGACCAGTGGGGGGGAGGGGGTATCTAGGAGTTGGTTTTCCATGCTGCCTTTAGGCGCTCAGTAAACACAACTCTGCCTGAGTCGGGTGTCGAACCTCGAGCCAACTTCTAGGTAGCCAAGCCAAGCCAAGTTCAAGCACACTTGGCCTCTCGACCACGCTTCCCACGGGATACGTGCCCTACCCAGCGCAACTGTCGCACCAAAAAAAGTCCCTCTATACTGTCCATACCGGCGTTCGCAAGGACATTGCTGTTTGTAGTGCGGTCTTGCCATCGTATATCCATGATGGAGCGCAAGCATCTTTGGTGGAAGCGCTCAAGAAGTCTTAGATGTTTCCTATGTAATGTCCATGTCTCAGAGCCATACAGAAGGGTTGAGAGAACCACCAACTGGTAGACACTCATTTTTTTAGGCAGGCGGAGCGATCTGTTCCGCCAAACTTTCGCCTGAAGGCGTCCAAAAGCGCTACTGGTCCTGGCGAGACGGTTATCAACTTCCCTTGAAAGTGAGGTGTCATTTGACACTATACTACCTAGATATGTGAAGTGGTCTACCACATTAAGGGGCTGTCCGTTTACGGTGATCCTTGGGGCTGAGTATGTTTTATTGGGCGACTTCTGGAACATGAATTCTGTTTTCCCGAGGTTAGGGTTAGGCGGCAGCGTATGTAAATTCGTTTACCGCGTTCTGGAGGTCATGTTTATTTTGAGCTAGCAGGGCGCAATCATCGGCATAGAGAAGCTCCGTTATGACCATCTCCTTTGTTTTTGTATGGAATAGTAGACACATTGCCGGTAGAACGAAGCCGGATATAGATGCCTTCGTGCAATCGCTGCCTCAATGGACCCATCATTATCGAAGGAATCGCTTGCAAATGTCCCCCAGAAAACTATGAGAGAGGAGCTCGACGACCTACCGACATCTGAGGAAATTGAGACAGCAATATCTAAACTAAAAAAAAAAGAAACACAAGGTACATGGCTCTGATGGACGCTGAAATATTTAAAATGGGTGGTGTCGCCCTAACCGAGAGGCTAACAGACTTGTTCGCTCTATGCTGGGAGAAGTGCGTGGTCCTACCTGAACTTCGAGACTCCGTAATCATATCCCTATACAAAAAGGGTGACAAGTCTATCTGCTCAAACCTTAAAACTATAGAGGCATTACACTTCTGTGAGTAGCAGGAAAGATCTTTGCTCGAGTGTTGCTCGACCGACTAACCCACTCTTTAGTGGACTAGGTCTTATCTGAAAGCCAGTGTGACACAGAGGTCTGATCACTTTCCAATAGAAAATGGCGTCAAGCAGGGCTGTGTACTTGCTCCTATTCTATTCGCTATCTTCTTTCTTAGTTATAATGCATTTATCACTTACTTGATCTATAGTATTAAAATAGAATGGCACCCTCCTTCAAATTCTTTGGAGTGAAAATACAAATCTGTAACATATAACATGTTATATCCTCATGTTTACTTTCACTAACAAGAAACGTACGTTTGTAGAATATACATCATGCTCAGTTGTTTCCCTTTATTCCCAGTTCCCACTTACTTCAAATTTAGCATATTCCACAGCCTTTAGGTCTAATATTATCTCTCCTTATTAATATTTGATACATTTAAAGTTTACTTGAAATTATATAATTATTTTCATTGGTCTAATCTAAATTTTGAACAAAGTTACAGAAATGTTGAGCTTTTTTTTTTTTTCCCTATTATTTCAAATCTTGAGCTATAAGTCAAATGTGATGAACTGAGCAACCAGATCAACATGACACTGAGTCAGAACTAGAGAACTATAAGGTGTGGTTTGGTATTTAAAGTATAGAAGCCACTTGATGACCCTATTTATATATCCCAATAAAATTTGTGTGATGCTTCTTACTCTGTTGTAAATTCTGCCAAGTAAAAGAAAAATTGATGAAACTTGAAAACAAGATTAGAAAATAAATAACTTTATTTTCACTCATTAGACCATTGTGTTCAGTAAGGCATCAGTTGTGGTGTAATGACAAATGTTATGAAAAGTAACAGAACCAATTCTTGTTAATCCATGAAAGCAATAAAATATCAGCTAATATAAATCACATATTACAATATCACTAAGCTAATTTGAAGATCAAATAGTGCTAGGGGCCTTTAACAAAAAAATTGATTGCTATAATTATAAATAACAACTACTACTCGTAGCATAGTCATTGTAGGGTCACATTTCTGTGGCTTAATGTTAAAAATTACACCTTATTCTATTTAAGATATTGATTCTAACTAATGGCAGTTAAACTTGAGTACGGAATGTTTTTATGTACAACACTTCTGCAATTAAGTAAGTAAGTAAAGTTCCCCTTTCAGACCTTGTGGTCTATAGGGCAGATGATGTAAAGGTCATCTGATTCTGTGGCCTACAGTTAACGAGGGTATCATGTAGCCAGCACAATGACCAACCGCCTTTACTTTTCCTCAACTAATGCCAGGTACCCATTAGAGTTGGGTGGACTCAGAGGGCCCAAACTTTGCAATTAGTGATAGATAAATAGTTACATATCTACCATGCAGTGGCCTCGAAGCACTTCATTATGGCTCTCAGATTTGGCAGCTACATGCAAAGCATTTAAGGGTGCTAGAAGGATTGAACCAAAGGAGTCTGGGTTCAATTATGGGCATAAAATGGCAAGAATACACTAAATATAAATACAGACTGCCACAATGAAACAAAGATGACCCAAAGAAAAACTGAAAGACCAGACAGACAGTTATAATAGAGCTCATGGTCTGTGTTGATACATAAACAAAAACTTCCAACTTCCTTAAACTTAACACTGTCATAATAAACAGCAATAGAAATTATCTGATATGAATATTTACAAACACATTATACAAGTAGTTTAACATATAAGTTATTCAGAAAAATCAAAACACCAACAAAAAAAAAAAAGGATTCAAGACAATACATGAAGATCAAATAGCTATTTCTAATAACTAATTCTTTATGTACAGTACATATTTACAATAGGACAGCTAAATTTATGTATTAATACAGTTGTAGCTGTGTAAAATACAACCATGCCTAAATAGCCTACCTATAAATTCAACCCAGCGAGCTCCTACAAAAATGGTCATATTATTTTTCTTAATTTGTGTCAAAATAGGAGAAATATTTGAGCTTTATTTTTGTTCTTTCTAGAAAAAAGATAAATGTGGATGCTCTTTCTCTTTGCTCAATTTAGGAAACATTGAGGCCTAGTTACATTACAGTTACAGAGATGACAAATTTATCCAAAAGTAGTAAATTTGATTTAAGGCCTCTAGTTCATAACTTATGAAAATTTAAACTACTAGAGTGAAACACCTCTTGTTCATTTTATTACAAGTATTGACATCAAACATATTCCAATAAAGCATACTTTTAAGCAGAGGATATTCTATATATATACATATTCATAAATATTAGATATAGAAGCACATGTAACAGACATTTTCAATTCCACAATTTTTATGAGAAACAAATGGCTAGTGAAATAAAAGACAATTTCCATAAACATCTTTTTAAATTCCATTGTAGAACTTATTGACTAAAAGAGTGTAGTAGCTTGAACTAAAGAAAAATCTTAACAAAAATATCTCGACATATTTCGTTTACAGTCAAACTGTGTATAAACACAATTATTTGTCTAGAGTCAATGCCAATCTTGGGCATCAAACTAAAATATATGTTTATTCAAATACTAGTAGGATTCAACCAATCATTGACATGCTTACAAGTACTGTATCTCTTGTACTGGATTTTTTAAGAAGAATGAAGTGGCTTTCATTTGAATTATAACCATTGATTGATATAAAAAAAAAAACATTTACAAAAATAGTGATTCTTTAAAAGGATGTTATTAGTTCATTCACTTTTTTTTACTTCTCCAAGATTGTTCATTTATTTCTGGCATTTTTGTTTCTTTTATTAGAGCTCTTCCTGAAAAAATGTAGCAGTAAAATAGAATGAAAAAAATACTTAACAAATATTTTTAATGAAGATCTATGTACTTACTACTTTATCTATACTAATAGCTACTAAACTGTAATAAATACATTTTATACATTCATTGTCCAGTTCACTTCAACACAGTGCTAGGAGTTAAAATCTAAAGTTGGATTTTATTCAATAATTAATTTGCTATGGAAACACAAACAGTGTTTGATTCTGTTTCTGTGATCAGTGTCTTTATAATTGTAGATGTGATAGTAAATGTTAAAATTGTGACCCAGAGGGTGTTTATCTTTAAAATCTTTATAATTTTCTTAATGTTTTCCTTAAATAAGTATCCAAGTATGGTTTGTGTTAAATGCCAATGATTGTACTTTTAAGGGCGTATTAAGTTTATTTTTAATGTTCAGATTACCAAACCAGGCAGATATTGAAAAATAAAATATTACAGATGAGATCATAGTACATTGACAATATTTTTTGTAATGCATAATAAGGACATTGTTTTGGTAGTCTTAATCTTTGTTGTCCATTTTTGGTGATATAATTGGGTGATATAATCTGTGTGTGTAGTGAAATATAAATATATAAAGTGTAAAGCATTACTATTCTGGGCATAATTACCTCTAACAGAGCCATTTTTTTCTGAAGATGACTTTCTCTCTCCAGGCTCACCAATAGCACCTCCTTGCATAGGCACAGCACTCTGAAATTCAGCACCCATTTTATTGCACTAAAAAAAAGATAAATAACAATAAAGTGTAAAATAATTGTGTTGATATGAAAACAAGAAGAATATGTTCTTACAAGTCAGTGGAATGAACTGGTTGGCTGCAAGGAGGCTTCAGTTCGAAACCCAACTAAGTTGTTTGCTGACGGCCTAAATCAGCACAGAAAACCTTAACCCATATACCCCTCCCACTACATTTCCACACAAAAAAAAACAAAAAAAAAAACCCTTAGAGCAATGATCATGTTCTAAGCATTAAAAAGATACTATGCAAAAATGTTAAAAATATATAGAATGTATATAGTCTATATCCTTTCAGTAATTTTGAGTACGAGAACAAACACATTCAATGATCCTAACCCTTACCAATAGTGCTAACATGGCCAAATTCAAATTTAACTTTCCATCAGGACAATCAGTAACAAATGTGGTATGGACTGAGCAATGCAACTCCTGTTTCCAAGCCTGAAACATACTTTTTACTTTTCCTGTTTTCTACATCAGGAATTCCACGTGTCTTTTAACCTCTTAACATGACGTGAACATTAAATCAGGCAATGTCAACTGAGGCTGTGACAATCATGACCATCTAACGACAGTCCAGAGCACAAAGCACACGATCTGGCAGCCATCCAAGAAGCAACATAGACTCAACTGAAGGGAGTTGCCCAGAACAGACACCCAAGGAGTGGTACTGTTAAAGCCCTATGCCCTTCTGGGAGTCAAAAGGAATAAGTCAAGTAAGTCAACATTGTGACCATCTAATGACAATTAGACAAGGTAGACATCCCAGTGTTAAAATGAATCATTAGAAAAAAAGTAAAAGATTATTAATACCTTAAAAATAGTGTTTTAATTTGCATCATTGACTTGAGGAAATTAATACAAGTTACAAAATGTCTTTAAAATCTATTCAATCTAATCTATTCAATCTATTGTTTTCATGAGCAGGAGTTTTTCTACTTATAAACGTGATGTTCAGCTGAATGGCAAAAGCTGCATGGCTAGCCATCAAGAGTGGGAAGTTTTGAATTGTGTGCATGTTCTCAATGTTTCAATGAAGTTTGAAAAGATTCCACAGAACAGCACTAAAATGTAAGGAAAAAAATTGAAAAGACAGAAAGGAATGAGTCAAAGTAGATTTTGTTGAGTAGAGCCTAATGTTAAGGCTTGTGATACTATAGTTATAATGTTTTTTGTTTGGTGTAATGTACAAATTGTAAGACAAATTTCCTTACGGATAATAAAGATTATTATTATTATTATTATATTATTTTAAAAAGTCTCCTTCTCAACTGGTTGGGCATGATGCATTTGTTAAGATTTAAGGGTGTGTCATTGAATTTAAGCTGTGAGGGGATCAACATAATCAAAGGTGAGTCCCAGAATTCACCAGTTTCTTAAATGAACAGATGGCATCGTAAAGAAAAAAAAAAGGCTTATCTTATCTTATATAATACAGACATTACTTCAAAAAAGAAGATGATTACGTCCAATGCGTCATGCATTTAGTCATGCATATTAACCAATGACTTAAATGGCTTAATATAGGAGAAGGGAGAGTCTTAGTAATCCCTAGTTTGCTTGATGAATCAATTGTAAAGTGAAGGGGGAAAACAATGCAAAATACAAAATATACTTACATTCCTGTCTTTTAAAACAGATGCATGTGTTTCCCTGGCAAGGTGAAGTTCCTCTTTTAATTTTGCTACTTCAAATAATAACTCTGCTACTTTTTTCTGATTGAAAATAAAACATGTATAGTTACAATAATTGCATGCAATATTTAAATGATATTGATCACAAGGTGGTGGAGCTGAGATATTCAGTTACAAGTGTTCAAAGGAAATACAATGACCATTAAAAGAATGATAAATTAGAATTTCTTAAACCTTGCAAGAATAACATATTAGTAAAAGGGTTAAGTAAACTTGACTCATAAAAACAGATTACAAATCTAAACAAGTAAAATTAAACATAATCAATGCTGAGTCCTTAAATTGGTGAAGAATCATTGTATTAATTAAGAAAAAGGCAGGGTTTGTAAAAAAAAAAAAAAAGGCATAGGAATTTTTTTTTAATGTTACAGTTTCCTCAACAGTTACAACAGTATCTTTGATACTTACATCTTTGCCAAAGATTGACCTCTTGAACTCTTCCATCTTGCGGCTATAGGCTAATTCAATTTTCTTAACTTGAAAATTTGGCACTTCAGGAGCTTTCTGCTCACAAACTATTGAACACAAAAAAATTAGAATAATTTTATTCCAGAAAAGTCAAAATTATACAATTATTCTAGCTTGATCATTTGAATTTGGGAAAGACCAATGACCTTACAAACTACAGAGCTAAATAAATAAACACAGAAGAAGCTTTTTTATTTCATTAAGTTGTTTTATTTTGCAGTTTTCTTGTTTCAAAATATTAAATAAAAAAAAACAGTCATGATACTAAAAAAGAATTGAAATAAAGTAGCCAAGCTAATAGGTTAGAGCCATTAATGAATTTGTTTATGTCTTTTGTCATGTTCAGTTTTTTCATTGACAGAATTTGTCCATTTTGAGATGATCTCACATAGTTGTAGTGGGTCAAAATTATCTATCTTGTTTAGTGACGCTCATCTAATAAGACTATACAACTATACAACTACAAGTGTCATAAGTTGTATTTTCTTTTGAACTTTTAAAGTGTTTAATTCATACAAGAAAAATAATGTGACTTCCCTTTCCTAGGTTTTCCAGATAGTTTTCCCCTCAAAAAAGCCTACTGCCTACAATGACAACTAGGTATGGATGGGCTACCTGGTCCTTTTGACTTTTTTTACTTATATAATTTACTTTTCATGAGCAAGCATAACAAATACCACATACATCTATTTACAAACCAAAGTAATAACCTTCTGACATTGTTAATGGCAAGGGACTGTCATGAGAACCTGAGCTAGAAATTTCCTATTATCAGAATGCAATGGCAAACAACTAAGCAAATTTATTTCTGAAAGTTACAATAAAATATTTGTTAGTAATAGGGCAGTCTTACCTTCTGTGTGCTTCAACATAACTTGTAAAACTTTGTTGTCTTTTTCAAATTTCTAGAAATCAAAATGAAAGTTTTTTTTTAACCAATTATAATTTTTTAAATAAGGTTTATTGTACATCCACTCCCCTCATTAAAGAATTTAAAAAATTTGCCCTTCCATCTAGACCAGGGGTGGGCAAATTATGGCCAGCAGGCCACATGCAGCCCACCGGAGCATTTTATGCCGCCCGCTGACACCCAAAAACATTATATATGCCCACTTAATGTGTAAAAATATAATGATTTTAAAAATCTATTTAAATTATTGAAACTTCTGATTCTTATGACGAAGACGCTAAAGAAACATTTCTTTATATGCCATTCTAATAAATTTAAAGTAAAGGAGGATTTTTGTAATTGGTAATATGTCGAAACATTTAGTCAAAGACACAAACTCAGGCCATTCGAAAAAATCTTGGAAGACAACGGCCACCCGCTCCATCAGAACTACGCCAGGTCGTCGCGAAGTGGGCGACTGCTGTCAATCAAAACAAGAACGGAGCGGTACAAAAACTCGTTCGTACCTCACTCGGTCAGACTCTATCACCGCCACTCATTGATCAGGGAACATGAAATGCACCAAGATACCTGTGTGTAGTCGCTGAATGAACTCTTTATGTTGTCTGTTGTATTTATGTGTATTTTTCTGTTGTGTTGTCTTTATATGAGAAACGAGTCCTTGTAATCACAACAAATTTCCGTAAGGATCAATAAAGCAGTCTTAGTCTTAGTCTTAGTCTTAGTCTTAGTCTTATTCAGTACTATAAAGAACTAGTTGAAAATGTTGGGTTGGCATGGAACAAGATGGCGAGTTTAACAACATGGTGTCCAAGCTTTGACTGAGAAAAACACACACAAAGCTTTCCTAATAAAAGAAAGAACAATATCCCAACCATAAACTCTTACCTCTACACTGGAAAGTTTGTGAAAAGCTGCAATGAATATTAGACATGGTATTGACCCAATTATCTCAGAGCTCAAAGTTATCAGAGCTAGGGGTCTTGATCACAGGCAGTTCAGAGAACTACTTGGATATTTAGAAACATATCATTCCCATGTTCGGTACTACAGTGTTATCCGCTAGCTTAGCATGTTCAAGGTAATGAGAAAAACTTGAGATCTCAAGGAAGAAATTGTTTTGTTCCTGTGACTTTGCAACTAATATTTCTAAGGAAGAGTGAAAGATAGCCTTTATGTTTGCCATCAACACTATCCCAATTGGTTATTTGCACATGAAATGTATGTGCATGTTAAATCTTTTCAAACAAAGTCATCCCATTTCTCCAGGCAAGCAAGTAAAGACAGGTTTTGACATTTGCTGAAATGTGAAACTATTTTTAGCAAAGGGGTTGAAAAGTACAAGACTTATTCTTTGATTGTGGAATTTGAAAGCAAATTTTAAGAAGTCAAGAACTTAGAAACAGTTTTCAATATCATCAGTTCACCAATTAGCTGATTCAACTCTAGAGGACACACCTCCAAGCAAATAATGACCTGAAAGAGAAGTTCAAGTAAGTTCTTCCACAGGAGTTTTATGGGTCTTTTCTAGAAACTGCATTTCCAAACTTAAAAAACATTGCTGTTAAAGTTTCCCATTATTAGGGTCCACATACATCTTTGAAAATATGATTGAAAATAAACAAGTGTAAGCAGTCAAGAGGATAACAACCAGTAAGCTAGTTCCACAGTTCAGGAACATTATGCACAAATGTAAACAGTTAAATACTTCATATTGACAACAATTATAATATTAATGTCTTCGATTCCCAAGATTAAGGATGATTACAGTGTTTCACATGACTTCACAATCCCAGTTGCAACCTGCATATTTTCCCACATTTCGTTCAGACAAAGCCATTGTGGTGAAATGTTATGATGTTGGAGGCCACTATGAAGAGATTATTAGTAAAATTAATTTAATTTACAACTCTTGTTGTAGCTTTTCAATAGGGAGTGTAAAAAAATTAAAGTAAATGTATATTACAGTACATATGTGAATTAAAAGATAGTATACATAGTTAGTTATCATTTTTTTCTAAGTTGTAAGTACACATAGATACATATGTATATGTGCGGAACCCCATCCCCAATTTTTTTTAAAATGCAGCCCTGGATGAAAAAATGTTGCCCACTCCTGATCTAGACAAACATTGTTCCTTAAGGTACCCTTTCTTTCAAGTTAACTATTCAAAGCTTTAGAGGAAAATATTTTGTTTTTTTTTTCATACTTATTTTCCTTGTTTTTTCTGTGTTTAAAAACTACTGACAGACTTTTTTTTAGGATCATTCACTCAAGAAATTCACCTGAAGAGTCATGTTCACTCTTTGCAGTTCTTCTTCTTTGGCTGTCAGCTGAGATTCATGATTCTGAGGAATAAAAAATATTTTGTTTACTCCATTTGTAACATAGTTTGCATATTTTCTATTTTTACACTTTGACTTCTGTATCAAACTTTATTCTACTGCAATGTTCTGAACTTAGGGCTAGTCAAGCTTTCATTGTGTTTATTTCCTCCTCCATCTTTTCTCTTAGTCACTGGTTCTAAAAATAAATCTGTCTGTATTTCCTGTTCAAACATCTCTGGGCTTATCACCAGGAGTTTCTCCTCAAGCTCTCGGACCTTACTTTCCAATAGTTTGTTCTCTATGTCTGTTTTACTATCCCTTTGTCGTGACAGCGATTTCTCTTTACAGATCAATTCATCCAGCTTATCTTTTAAAAAGTTCTTCTTCAAGTTTCGGCTGGTCATTATTCTGTTGAACACATTTCTCTTGCTTCTCCAGGTCCATGCTTTTCCTATCTTGACTGATTTCAAGCTTATCCATCGCACATTTTCTTATCTCATCTAAACCATTTGCAGTGTTCATGTCTGTCTGGATGTCAATGTCTCTTTTCTCGGTTGTCAAAGATAAATTGCTTTCCTCCTCCTCTTCTCCTTCACTGATGCAGTCTACTGCTGGGGGCTTGGAGCAGCTGTGGTCCTTAAACTTAATAAAACAAAAATTAAGCACTATCAATAGATAATTTTAAAGAAAACTCTTGTATTTGTTACCTCAAAAATTGAAAACAATGCAACATCTTTTCAGTTTGAGAGAGTGGTGTGAGACAATCATTCACTGGAAATCATCTTTCTTCACATCATTGTCACGTGGACTTTAACCATTTTAACGTTTGAGAGAGTGGTGTGAGACAATCATCACTTGAAATCATCTTTCTTTACATCTTGATCACATGGACTTTAACCATTTTAACATTTAAATAGAAAAGTTTACAAAGTGGGATTCTTTTAATAGGTAACGTAAATGGTGTTTGAAGCTTAAATGTTAAACAAATAAAAAAGTGTTGTCAGTAAAGTTCCCCTTAGTGAAATATAGGGTTATCTGTTTCTGTGACCCACAGTGTCACAAGGCCTGCATGATGACTAACAGCCTTTACTTTTCCCCACTTAATGTCAGGTACCAATTAAGGCGCCCAAAGATCCTGAAATGAAAAATTCCAGTCTTCACCAAGAGTTGAACCCAGGACCCCCGGCTTGGAGGGCCAGCATTTACCAGGCCTCCTAAAACAAATGAAACATGACATATAACATAAGCACAATAATTGCTGACAGAAAAAAGTGAACAAAATCTGGTGAAACAAAGATAGGCTCTGACATTACCCTGGGTAACAATACAGGTCTACAGACCAAAATAACTTTACTGGCTTGGAAGCTTTTTTTCTGGGGGGACCTGTATGGCACAGTCAGATGTTAGCTTAGTACCTGGTCAACATTGGCAGTTCAGAACTCTATGATTTAAGAGCTTATGCTTCACCAAATGTTATTAACTTTATACTTAAGTACCCTAGTGCTGCTTTGATTTGTTACATGTCATTTTTTTATTTATCCATTTTAAAAGCTGCTGCGCAAACAAAGAACTCATTTTAAGTCTATTGTTATCCCACATGGGAGACAAACGTTTGCCAAAGACAGTCTTTTTTGGTGAGCTAAAAGGTAACAAAGGCGCCCTACAAAAATGCTTCAAAGACCAGCTTAGGGGTCAACTTTCCTTAGCTGACATAGAACAGAGCACCTGGTTACATGCGGCCTCAGAACGAGACAGCTGGAGGTCACACATTTGAGACCAAAAGAAAATCCGCTGCCGAGGACAAACACAGACGGCGAAAAGAAAATCCAAATCGACCACCTGCAAACAATGGTTATGCTTGCCATGGATGTGGCAAAATATTTAAGTCACAGCTGGGGCTGAGGAGCCACAGGAAATACTTCATTCCTTACTAATCTTTGGACTCGAAGACAAGCCTTATTATTATCGTACAATACATAAATATTGGTTTTATAAAAACTTTAAATGAAAAGTGCTAATTTATTTTAGATATCACTAACAAACCTCTAAGTGATTCATAAACTTCAACTTTTCCAGGAAGTTTTGATTTTCTTGTTGAAGTTTACTAATGACAGCATACAATTTCTGTCAATAAATAAAAATAGACAGTTTTTCACCGACCCCTAATTCAATTAAAAAAAAATGTATATACATGATATCTTATTTTCACTTTATGAGCACAGGTTTTTTTTCAAGTTCAACCAACCTTAAATGAATCCTCCTGTAAAAAGATTTTTTGATAATCTTTGAAAGAAAGATTCAAATCCTCTATTTTTGGAGATCTGAAGTAAAAAGGTAAAAATTGATTATGTAAAACATATTTAACTTACTACAGAGATTTAGACTTGTTAGAGTGCATGAGTTTGGCCTATTGTATAATACACATATGGTCTTTTAATGAGCATATATATGTTTCAGAGAAGCAAAAAACAAAAGTTATATTTAATGTTAACATAAGTTTGTTTAATTTTTAGACAGATGGTTAGGTCTAGTACGAGGCACAGGTTCAAATATTTCTTGCCATAATTATTTTCAACATCTGATGGAATTATTAACTTGGCATGTTCATCATTCACTAGCCTGTTATGATTTCACTTCAATAACCTTTTTGTTATTAAAAAAATGTTATGATTGTTAAAGTATTAAGGAGAAATGTATGTCCTTTTTAATAAAATTAAATAAATTAAATAAATCATTAAAGGACCAAAAGTTATTTTAGTTTCAGATAACAAAATAAAAAATTACTACTTGCATGATTTTTATTATCAAAGTTAAGAAACTATACTTTTTTTTTTCTTTTATCTCTATTGAAACATTTAAACTTACCAAACATTTCCTTTGTAAAATTTCACAGAATATAAGTAACTTTACCAAAAACATAAAATTCAGCTAGAATCCATTTTGACATTAGTTTTCTATCATAGACTATTTCATGAGCAATTATCAGAAATTAATATTATAACTTTCTTCTACTCCAAAACAAAATGAAGAATTACTTTGAGCCGAGTGCTTTCAGTGTTGGTAGCTTTCTGTCTCTCTGATCCTGCCAGATCAATTAGATTTATCTGTGATATATTGCTTTTTTTGGAAACCACCTACTTCCTCCTAGTAGATAAACACAGACAAAAATAAATGTCTATTTGTACATTAAGTGTACATGTTTTAATTAACATTAACATTGAATTGAAATAAAAACTATACCTTTGACTCTAGTTTAACTGTAAAAACAGCATGTGAGCGTGAACCCTCTCTGTTCATGGACGATGCAGCTACTCTACGATTCAACCAGCCCTTGATTAGTAACTGAAGACAACAAAGTATGTTCCATTTCTTTAAAGCTCAATTCAGGCATATTATTATCAAGAAAAATCTTACAAAAAACAAAAATGTGTAAAACTAGAATTAACTCAATGATGGCTTGAATACATGATAAGCATCTCTTGGGTTGCAGATAACTTGCTCAATGAGTCCATCTACAAAGACACCTTTGTTCATATTCTCACATAAGCAAATACCTTGTGAAGCTGTATCCAAAAGATCAAAGATTTGCTCTTGATTTACTCTTGATAGATTTCTAAAAAGGAGCAGTGACACAAATACTGTTTTTTACTGCCATGCTGTGAAGAGAATTAAAAATATGTTATGATTCGTGTTTTAAACAAAAGTGGGGCAGAAAAAAAAAGGAAACATTTAAATCTAATGGTTCCATTACACCAGTTAAACCTTATAAAAACAATTGTATACAATAAAAGAAAGTTACATCTTGTTGGTGAGCTATTACACTAAAGAGATACTCCAAACTTCTGGGAATCACACCATGAGCTTTCCAAGTTCTCAGAGGGACCTTTAATAAAAAAAAAAAAGATTTAAAATAAATTTCTCTGTTAAATGTTTTTCTTAAACATCGGCAATAATGCAATTTTTACTAGATCAATATATTCAAATATAGATATTTATAACTACAATTAAAATATAACTAATATTTGTCCTTTGAAAAAAAGCTTTCCCTTTTGTATGCAAGTCATGTCTCCCTACTTGAGAAATGCTGGCCAAAGAACTCATAAAATCTAATTCCCCTTTAAGACCTTGTGGTCTATAGGGCAGATGATGTAAAGGTCATCTGATTCTGTGGCCTATAGTTTGTCATGTGGCCAGCACAATGACCAATCACATTTACTTTTCCCAACTAATGTTGGGTACCCATTAGAGCTGGGTGGATGCCTGAAGATCCCAAAATTAAAAATCCCAGTCTTCACCAGGATTTGAACACTTGTTTGGAAGCCAAGCACTTTACCGCTCAGCCACCGCGCCTCCTTCAGAAAATCTATTTCATTTAAGGTCATTTTTTAAATTAATATTCGTTGTAACAAAAAAATAATACAATATCATAAATGCCAAGATTTATATTTTTAATGATGAAAGAACACTTACCAAACATAGTAAAACTTTTTCCTGAGCCAGTCTGGCCACTAAGAAAGTGCAAAAGAAATAAAATGTTAACAATAGAGAGAGTGAAATGTAAGTGTACAGTGTACAAACCTCTACCACTTCCCCTGACAGAGTATTTGTATAAAAAAAAAATATACTGTTACAAGTTAAAAACAAATCTGAAACAAAGGTGAGCTTTAAAATTATTGAAGACCATTTAATTGCCACACTCAAAACTCAATGTTAGCAAGCAATTGCATGACCATGCGAAAACAAGCTTTATCTAAACAGTATCAATTTCCTCCCCTTAAAACAGCTATCTACTTTCTTTCAACTTAGAACAGGACACAAAGCTTTACATTTTCACCATAACAGAATAAACCAGACGCACCAACCCCTCCGCAAACATTGCGCCCAGCCTCTTGAAACTGTCAATCATATCTTCTTTGAATGCTCCAATCTAATTCACCTTAGGCAGACAATATTACAACAACCTATCATAACCAACACTCAGTATGGCAGTGTCGAACAGCTAAAAAAAAACATTCTAATTTTTCCTTGGCACAGATCGCAAAGGAGCTTACAGCTCAGCAACAAAAAGCTGGCTAGAAGAAGAAGGAAATCTTCAATTCTTCAAAACTAAACCTATTCTATTTGTCTACTGTAAATCATATCTCTTGTGTATATATATAAATATACACATTTTCATCTCAAATCATACATGATTTTTTCCTGCTTGCAACACTGAATTATATAGATAGACTTATTAAGACAGCGGCAGAAATTTTGATAGAATTTCTTGCAATTAAAAATTTAATAGAGTGAACATTTGTTTTTAATTGTATAAACTAAGTTGCTCTACTACTGTCTGGACCAAGCATTCACACAATTTAAATTTTTCTCATTAAAAAGGAATATTAAATGAAAAGTAGTTTGTAACATCAAAAACTTGGATAAAACATTCTAATTCATTTCTTTTGTGTTTTTTTTAAAGGTTAAAGGTTAAGAATAATATTTCATTCTTTACTGTGACCAACCTGTGTGGTATCAGCATCTGCTACATTGTCATAGGTGAAAATTGTGGGCTCTGGCTTTGTGTGAAGAATAACGGCATTGTCTGCAGTGTTAACATCCAGAACTCGTGGTGCAAAGTCTTTTTCACTTGGATCAGGAGGGCAAACTCTTAGCAAGATGTAGACAAAGAAAGCAGGTTTACAAATACTGAAACTTAACATATAACATATTAAGCTAAAAAAGGCAAGTGATTTAGTTACAAAGCACTTAGCTTCTAAACAGAGGGATCTTAGGTTCCAATCTGATTGATTTTGAATTTCAGGAATTTAAGGATGCACCTGAGTTCACTCAACTCTAATGGTTACCTGAAATTTTTTGGGGAAAGTAAAGGCAGTGGGCCATTGTGCTGGCAGCATGACACCCTAATCAGCCATAGAAACAAATGACATGTACATCTGTTCCATGTATTGCAAGGTCTGAAACTAGCTACTATTGAAATGTTTAAAAAAAAAAATTAAAAAAAAACATGACTCTTCAACACTAAATGACTAGCACTGCAACCATGCATGTGTTGAGTTACTCAGCAGCTTTACTATTGATCTTAATGTTAAAATTGTAAAAACAAAAATGGTTTGAAAAAAAAAGCTTAAACGAAGTGTAATTGTATCAATTAGTTTGGATCAGTCATGTAATCAAATTTCTAATAGATTATAATTATAATAAATTATAATAAGAAATTATAGTAATATTAAACAACAACAATAAATCTGTACGATTAATAATATTTTTACCAATGTTTTTTTTTAGAATTATTTCATGCTTTTAGCTTTCTCAGTATGCTATGACACTTATCTGGACCAGGGTGGATGTTACTGTAATTGATTTTTAAAGGCATTTAAAAAAAAAAGGGAATGACCTGAATTCAAACTAGTATCCAGGCTCATGCCTCCTTGGGCTGAGGTGCTAACCAGTCTGCTAGTGAGGTACTTATGACTGGAAGATTGTATGTTTGTTTCCATTTAGAGGGGCAACCTATAAAGGAGACATTCAATTTATACCACCACTTCAGTCAAGTAACAGAACAATTTCTTTCCCTCATTCAAGATATGAAACAAAATAATAAATTACCAAAATAGTTATTTTACTAAATTTGTTAAATTATTTTATTGATTGTTGTATTATCAGGTAAAAGAAATAATTGTGAAAAATTTCAGCTTAATCCGAGATTGGGTGTCAGACATAACATACAGGCAGATAGAGAGTTGATATTTAAGCTTTGTAAAAAGGTTCAACACCTAATGTATCTGGCATAAGCATCACTTATGTTATAAGAAATTTAAAAAGTTAAATAAGTAAATAAAGGTAAACAAAGATTATCAATTATGCTTAATGTTTTGTTATAAATTACAGGGTGATTTTTTAAAATACCGGTACATTAAAAATAATTTACAATTATGAAAAACAGTATGAAATATTGTGCTTTAAAGAAAATAATTAGATAAAATAAAAATGCTTAACCTGATTGATGGATCCATATATATTGCAGCTGTAAATTTAAAAAAATATATTGTTAATGTGTTGTTCTATCCAAAAACAAAAAATGTGTTCTATAAACATTGAAGTATAATTAAATACATAAATATTTAAAACAAAGCATAATCATTTTTATGTAACAGTACATCAGAGCTATTAGTATTCAGAGAAAAAAAGAAAAACAAAGATTATATTAAGCATCTATAGCTGTATCAATAAGTTTGGATCAGTCATGTAATTAAATTTTCAAACGCCAGCATTTCCTAAACTTTTAACATATGCATACCTAGCCCCCCCTAACTGAGATGACAGATTATCTGTTCCTGGTTGTTAATTTTAATCTGAGACACTGTGCCACATCTGTTCCTATTTTTTCAATTTAATGCTGAAAAAGTAACGTTATATAAATTTTAATTTTGAAAAGGCAAGATATATTTCAGAACTTTTTCTTTTAAAACCGGATACACATTTGTAGCCTTTGAAAAAGTCAATTAGGAAATCAGAGTGCTTGTAATGCTCTCCATTATTCATTTGACTGTTAGAAAGTATTTCTCTTAAGGCCAGATATGGATCAAAATCTCTTCAACCCAAGTCTTGTCTCAAGGTTCCACAAAGGCAGCAACCATTTTTAGATTGGGTTGTGCCACATACATAGTGCCCAGACTCCAGTCATGAGCAAAGGCCGTGCTAACCACAGGTTATTTCTTCATATACCTATTTTGTAACTACAAAAGCTGTGTAAGTACCTCTATTCTGTGTCCTTAATTTGAAAAACGAAGTGTCGGACTTGCTGGGTTGTCAGGTCTCTCTTTCTGTTGGTGATATGAAATGATTATTTTATTATTGTAGACAAACAATATTAATTTTAATAAGACTCTAATCTCATACACTAACTGTAACTAAATCTCCATAGTGACCTCTACTAAATCTCTAGGATCTAGGATATTCTATATTATAACAATATTAATTATAAAATGGTACTATAAATGTAGACCACTTCACATATCTAGGTAGTATTGTGTCGAATAACACCTCACTTTCAAGGGAAGTTGATAACCGTCTGGCCAGGGCCAGTAGCGCTTTTGGATGCCTTCAGGCAAGAGTTTGGCGGAACAAATTGCTCCGCCTACCTACAAATATCAATGTCTACCAGGCGGTGGTTCTCTCAACCCTTCTGTATGACTCTGAGACATGGACACTATACAGAAAACAACTAAGACTTCTTGAGCGCTTTCACCAAAGATGCTTGCGCTCCATCATGGACATACGGTGTTAAGACTGTACTACAAACAGTGATGTCCTTGCAAACGCCAGTATAGACAGTATAGAGGGGCTTCTTATGGTCTGACAGTTACGCTGGGCAGGGCACGTATCCCGTATGGGAGACGAACGTATGACAAAGGCAGTCTTTTTTAATGAAGTAAAAGGTGGTCAACGTAACAGAGGTGCTCCACGGAAACGCTTCAAACACCAGCTTAAGTGTCAACTTTCCTTAGCTGACATAGAAGAGAGCACCTGGTTGCAGGCGGCCTCAGAACGAGACAGCTAGAGGTCACTCACGAAGGCCACGGGATACACATTTGAGACAAAAATAAAATCCACTGCCAAGGACAAATGCAGATGGCAAAAAAAAATCTAAATCAACCACCTGCAGACAATGGTTATGCTTGCCCTGGATGTGGCAAAATATGTAGGTCACAGCTGGGGTTGCACAGTCATGGGAAATACAAGCATTCCTCTCTAATCTTGGGACTCAAATACAAGCCTTATAATGTATATAAACTACTACTACTAACTACTTTTTAACTAGATCTAGATCTAGATCAAGTCAATCTATCTAGTTAAATCTAGTAGTAGATATACTAATTACTTAGATCTATAGGATATTATTATTATAGGGGCTATAATTATTAGTATATTATTATACTTAATATACTAGGCCTATGTGAATATTATTATCATATTTGTTGGTAATACTTTAGATCAGCGCTCAGAATAAAATGTATCCAAAATTTAATTTATATCACAATAGTGCTTTTTTTTTTAAATTCATTTTGTTATAAAAAAGTTACTTTTATTTTTTACTTTACATCATTAAAGTGCCTTAGCGACTGGTCTGTGCGCTGCTGAATGTTCAAGACTCAAAAGTGGCAGAGTTTTATTTTTGAAGTGTTAGGGGAACGAAACAATTACTTAAGTTTATATTTTTACCACAGACATAAAGGCATATATGTCTGTGCTTTTTTTTTTTTTTTTTTTACCTGCAAAGTTTCTAAGGACAATATCAAAGTAACAGAACAATATTTGTTATGGGAGATTGCATACAATCAATTTAGGCCTATTTCGAAAATAAAATTTGTAAGAAAGAAAATGCTTGATAACTGCTTGGTGGTTCGGCTTCCTAACCGATGAGTCTCGGGTTCGAGTCTCGGTGAAGAGTGGGTTAGGAATTTCTGGATTTTTAGGGTGCTCCTGAGTCCATCCAGCTCTAATGGTGCCTGACATAAGTTAGCGAACGTAAAAGCAGTTGGTCGTTGTGCTAGCCACATGACATTCTAGTTAAGCGTCGTCAACTGCCTTATGGATTGCAAGGTCTAAAATAGGTGCTCTATATATCTGTCTGTCTGTTAGGGGTGGACTGGGTATCAAAATCGGCCCAGGCATTTCAATACCATCCGGCCCATAAATTGTAGGCCTATGTTATATGATGGACATCCAGATCTAGGTCTACCTGACTTCATAATCATTATTTTAAATTTGATAATGTATCGAAAGCTGTACACATGCTTACAGTGAACACTGTGTCCTTATAAGGAATAAAGGCTTTATATTGCTTTTTAATCGCAAAGTGTATAGACCCTAAAAGGATGAAGCTCTATGGATGTAGGCTATTACATTATTTCGGAAAATATGATATATTAAATTAATAGGCCTTAGTAGAGTATATTTAAAAAAAAAACAACTACTTCGCTCAGGGGCCACTTCCCCTGAAAAAAGAATATTATAAAACATTTAACAATTTAATAGTCCTACCGGCTACCGGCCCATTTGGCTACCGGCCCACTAGAGTAAGCATCTTCTTTTTTTGAAATCACGTCTGTATTTTATAAGATAAGGGCCGCATGGATGCCACTATTAAATTGTTAAATGTTGTTAGTTGTTTTGTTTTTTTAAATATACTCTACTAAGGCCTAATGTCCATATAGCCAGTCACCCCTGTTGTCTGTCTATCTATCTATCCATAACCCCTAAATCAATCAATCAATCAATCAATCAATCAATCAATCAGTCAGTCAGTCAGTCAGTCAGTCTGTCTGTCTGTCTGTCAGTCAGTCAGTCAGTCAGTCAGTCAGTCAGTCAGTCTGTCTGTCTGTCTGTCTGTCTGTCTGTCTATCTATCTATCTATCTATCTATCTATCTATCTATCTATCTATCTATCTATCTATCTATCTATCTATCTATCTATCTATCTATCTATCAACACGTAACCTGACATTAGTTAGGGAAAGTAAAAGTGGTTGGTCATTGTGCTGGCCACATGACACTTTCGTTAACAGTAGGCCATAGCAACAGATGATCTTTACACTATCTGCCTTATAGATTGCAAGGTCAAAAAGGGGTGCTTACTTTATTTATGGCTGTCTGGTGACGTGGTAAGAGCACTGGGCTACTGTCTCGTTGGTACCGGGTTCAAACCCCGCCCGTTGCTTTACACAAGCTGTTCTGGCAAAGGTTTCTAGGATGTATTCATCTTCTATTCTGATGGAACATCCGAAACATATGAAAGGAAATTAAAACAAGTTAATACTCAAAGCCGACCAATGACTAAGAAAACTATTTTTAGAAAGTTAAGCTGCTCTAGATGACCTGAACTACTCTCCAGGAGTTCAATAGAGAACTCGTTAAGCCAGTGCTATGTGTACAACATTTCAATCCCATGGTCTCACTTGACTTGGTAGACAGGCCTGAGGGCATGCATGTTGATTTCCACGACATGTCTTTTTCATGATCGATCTATCTATCTATCTATCTATCTATCTATCTATCTATCTATCTATCTATCTATCTATCTATCTATCTATCTATCTATCTATCTATCTATCTAATCTATCTATCTATCTATCCGTACTTCGGTCTGTTTGTAGGCCAGTATATTTCTATAAGCTCTCTCTCTCTCTCTCTCAGCAAGAGCTTTTCATGGGATATCAAATGTGGACATTTGGTTGTCAGGTTTTGTGTTACGCGCTCTGTTGTCTCACTGGTGCATAGTTTGAACCTCGCCCGCCACCCCACCAACGCCGTAGGATGTAATAAACTTCATATTGAAAAGAACATCGGAAACTTGTAAAACATACACCTCTATACATTATATCATAAATTATATGTGTTTTGAAAGTCATTTACTGTCAGTTGTTACTGTCTATGCAAGATAGTTGATCCAGCACAGACAATTTAACGATTTCTTTTAAAAAATAGGCCTACTATGTGGCAGTGGGGGATGAGTGGTCTCAGGTTCTAATCTCGGTGAAGGCTTGGTTTTTTATTTTGACACCTATGAGTCCATCCAACTATAATAGGTACCTGACATTAGCTGGGATAAATTAAGGCTGTTGATCGTTTGTCAGCCACATGACAACCTCATTCGTTAACCGTTTGTCAAAGAAAAATAATCTCTATATCATCTGCCATGTAGACCGCAAAGTCTAAAAGTGGGGAGTTAATCGAGTCCAATCGTTATAGAAGACCTCAACATTGACCTGCTTTGTCACAACCTTTGACCCAGTTTAGACCAATAGATCGTCTCTGTTTGTGCCTTGGATAAAATCTCTTTCAATGACAAGCACGTCCATTCTTTGATGTTGCCTTCTTCTTTCTCCATCTGTTTCTTCTTTTTTTTTTACCTGGTACTTTTCCCTGAAGGAAGGCATTTACAAGCCCTGAGGATATTGTGATATGGCCATAGAGTTTTAGTTTGCGTTTTATTGAAAGTAGTTAGCAAGTTATCGTGGGGTCCATTCGCAGTGCTAATCCTGTCTCTAATCTCTTCATTTGTGATGAGGTCTTTGTATGTGATACCTAGGATCTTTTAGTAGCATCTCAATTTCATTGCTAGGATCCTTCCCTCTAGTTCTGCATTCAGTGTCCACCCAACTCTAATGACTTTAGTTGAGGGAAGTAGAGGCTGATCGTTTTGCTGGCCACATGACACTCTTGTAAACCGTTGGCTTAAGATATAGATGACCTGAACATCATCTTCCCTATAAACCGCATGGTCTGAAAGGGTAACTACTTTTTACTTTTTAGTAGTATGGCTGGTTAACTAAGTTATTATAGCGTCATGCTACAGCGTGTGGGTTCGATCCTCGTACTGCCTAATTATTTTTCTCTTTAGAATGAAAGAAAAGAAGAAAAAAATAAAAAAAATTAAAAATGCATGACATCATTTATACAATTTCTGAATTTTTTTTTATTTAAACAATAATTATTAGCAGAGCTTAAAAAAGTTTTGCCAACTAAGGTTTCTGAGATTGATATCACCTCATTAAAAAACAAAAAAGTTAAATTTGATTCTCTTGTGAACAACATCACTTCTAGAAATAAAAATTTAAAGGCTATTAAATCCAAAGAAACTATAAAGCTTAGTATAAATATTTTTAATTCATTTATTGAAAGTAATGAGTTCCAATCAGATATTTTACTGTGTTGTGCTAATAGGAAGAATAAGTTTGTGCCTGTGCTTTAACGCTGCTAGGTCTCTCAATGAAAATTTCAAAACAGTCATTTATTACTGTCATCTTCCTGTCATAAGTACAAATAAATTTTTTGGGCCTGAGACTCTCCTTATTGGGCCAGAAAATCAAATCGGATATGTCGACATACATAACATCCAAAACAGTACACGAATATCTTAGATCAGGGGTGGGCAACCTTTTTGTATCGAGGGCCGCATTATTTTAAAAATTGGGAATGGCGGGCCGCATATTTATATACAACTTATAGAGACACTCTAAGCTAACTGTGTAGAATTTCTTTTAATTCATATTTACACTGTATTATATTCACGTTTCTTTTTTTTTCCCACACTTCACGTTAAGGAATTACAACAAGAGTTAGCAATTATTTAAACCAATTTTACGATTTTTTTTTTCAAATTGCTGTTGTCATTTTACATTAAAATATCCTGACAAATATACAGTAGTACTTAATGTGCAGTATTTTACTTTTTACACTCGTGCATGATGTTTCGGAACTGTGGAACTAGCTTACTAGTTTCTATCCTTGTGACTGCTGTCAAATTACAGTCAGTCAAAATCGACCAGTAGTAATGCTTGTTTAGTTTCCACAAAGGAAAAGGCTTGTTCACTGAATGAGACAATATATTGTTGTAACCCTGCCTTGCACCAGTGCTTGAGGTGCGCACTAGTGAACGAAAACAGGAAGACACTAGGAGAGAGATAATAACATTGCATCAGGGATTGTGAAGAGTCTGAATGTTTGGAAACTAAGAAGCCAGCTTTTGGTGCTGCCTGAAGGTTGTAGAAGGGACCTGGAGCGAAGCGGGGAAGGCTGTCGTTGGTCCACATTCGGGTTGCTGTTTAAAGGACTGGTAAATTAGTAGAAAGACTCTGAGGAAGCTGAAGGATGCTATGTGTTTGTCCTAGTGAATAAACACCTGTATTTATTTCCTGTTACACTGTGTTGAGTTGCATGCCTATTCGTTGAGTGCCTAACCTAGAGTTACAACAATTGGTATCAGAAGTGGGATTTAGGCAGCTCAACGAAAGGAAACAATGACAACGCTGAGGAAGCTAGATGAACTAAGCTGTAAACAGTTAAAAGAGGAGCTCCGAGCCAGGGAGCTGAGGATCTTCTGTGCCAAAGAAAAAATGAGAGAACGCCTTCGACAAGCCTTGCTGGACGAAGATGAAGATCCGGACTCGTATCTGTTCGAAGTACAACCAGATATCAGAGAGCTCATGAATACCGTGACAGATCAGATGAACTCGTTCCAGGTACAGCTAAAAGAGGTCAACGAGCAGATCTGTACCATGATTAAACAGATAGGTATCAGTACCACGCTGAACAAGACTGATGAAACGTTTGATACCGTGATGAGCAAGACCGACGATCAGATGGCTACCATGTCGACATGTATAAACAATCCGTTACTCAACGGAGACGCCGTTGATGGTGGCGCTGTCTATGACTGTAATAGCGAGCCGTACAAGCTTGGCTCCTACGACAAGAATCCTAACATTTGTTGTGAAAGCACTGAGCACAGATCTTATCATGCTATCGTGATTCCTGCCTACACTCAGACGTTGAACAATAACTGTGATGACGGGACCTCCTCAAAGGGAGAATTTGAGCACCGGAAGACCTGCCAACTAAGTATTTGTCCTGATACCAGTATCAGCAAGAGAAGCGCTGATGGTGGTACAGCAGATGGACACATAGGACGTTGTAAACGTGCCCCACAGATATGTCTTTCAGACAAGCTTAAAGATTATACCGTGTTTGACAACCTGGCCTCCTGGGGGCCCACGGCACATCGAGAAAGCCTGCTGGAGCAACGTGTAAGACAAATGGTCTTGATGACCTACGCTATGACATCCACTGCATCGCTTCTTGCCATGAGTCTGCCGTCGGTGGTAACTAAGAGAAAGGCCAGACAACGAAAACGACTTCCCCTTAACCAAAGGCAGGTCAATTGGAGCAGAAGGAGAAAGCGGCACCTGCAGAGAGCAGTGTGGATTGCTTTGTGGGGAGCACGATCAATGCAATCTGTGACTCCCACTGACCGACCTCCACCTGCACTGGCCAACCGTGAACATGTTTCTTTTCGGGACGAAAAGACTAAGGTGGGGGTAGTGTTGTAACCCTGCCTTGCACCAGTGCTTGAGGTGCGCACTAGCGCACTAGTGAACGAAAACAGGAAGACACTAGGAGAGAGATAATAACATTGCATCAGGGATTGTGAAGAGTCTGAATGTTTGGAAACTAAGAAGCCAGCTTTTGGTGCTGCCTGAAGGTTGTAGAAGGGACCTGGAGCGAAGCGGGGAAGGCTGTCGTTGGTCCACATTCGGGTTGCTGTTTAAAGGACTGGTAAATTAGTAGAAAGACTCTGAGGAAGCTGAAGGATGCTATGTGTTTGTCCTAGTGAATAAACACCTGTATTTATTTCCTGTTACACTGTGTTGAGTTGCATGCCTATTCGTTGAGTGCCTAACCTAGAGTTACAACAATATGTTCTGGAAGTTAAATGTCGGGACTAGAGAAACTTGCTCATCACTAGAGAATGCTGACCATGTCCTTCAATGGTGCATTCTAAATCAAGAGACCCGAACAAGACTTTGGCCCCAAAACCCTCCTAAAGAACAAAAACTAAAAAAACAAACAATTTTTATTTGTTACTACTAGGTCTAAATCTATTGACTAGATCTAGTGAAATCTAGTCTAGATTATTCTAGATCTACTTGATTATCTATCCTTTTCTAATTCTAGGGCTCTACTCTAGTCACACTAGATCTTGTATATAGTTCTAGATCTAAAATAATTTAAGAGTCTACTAGTACTAGTCTAGATCTATATCTAATAAGTCCTCTATGTCTAAGAACACAGATTATAATAATTATATTAGAGATCTAAATATTTATGTCTAAATCTATAGTCTATAATAGACTAAGGCCTAATGTCCATATAGCCAGTCACCCCTAAACTAAATTTACATAATGATACATAGAAATCTAGAATCTAGAGATCTATCACCTTCTAAGTCTATTTCTAGATAGATCTAGAGTCTACTTCTAGATTAATCTAGATCTAGTGCTAGCCCTACTTCTAGATCTAGAAACTAATTTAGACTATGTAATAAGAAAAGTAGATCTAATAGCCTTATTTAGGCCTTAGACTTACTGTGTCTAAGTCTAAGTCAAGTTAATTAATTAATTTAGGTCTAGATCTTTAAAATTTAATAACTTTTTTTTTTTAAAATCCTTTTGAAAGTTTCTTAGAAACCAGTTCAAGGAATTAGTGTTAGAATTAGAGCTAGAATAGTCAGATCTATTTGATCTATCAAATTCAAATCATCTAAAATCTAAAAAACAATCTAGTCCTATCTAGTAGCCTAGAGTCTAGACTAAGACTAGATCTAGATTGTCTAGATGATGATACTAGACTTGTTACTAGATCTAGATCTAGAATCTCTAGCTAGTAGAGTACTGTAGACTGTAGACACTGTAGTCTGTAGTAGAGCCATTGTCGTGAAAAGAAAGGGATTTGAATGGAATATTTGGCTAATTAGCACTTACTAGATTCTAAGAATAGATCTAATTCTAATATCTAGACCTAGACTACTAGATCAGTAGATCGAGATCTATGTCTAGAACTAGATGTAGATCTAGTCTTCAACCATTTCTTCGTAAATTTAGGACACACCGGGTCCGGAAGTAGATGAAATGTAAACAATAAACACAGACCTATATATATTTTATTTTGCACTCAGTATTTTCAATTCGCACTATTAATAAATAATGATAAAATGTCAATTTTTTTTTAGTGTCGGAATTCAGACTTGGCGGAACAAAAAATCGTGAATGCGGAACGGCGGAACATGTGAGCTTTTTTGATGATTTTGCGGGCCGTTTCCGCATAATGCGGGACTATAGGCATGTCTGCTGTAGGTGTCAGCAGGCTGCATAAAACATTCCGCTGGGCCACATCCGGCCCCCGGGTCGTAATTTGCCCACCCCTGTCTTAGATGCAGTTGTGGGATGAATTTTAAACATATCAGCTAATACATTGGCTGGTTTACCTAGAATATTTGAAATAATGTGTGTTAAAAAAAACAATTTGTGTACATTCATAATTATAGTAGTTAAATTAAATTATACATAAATATGTGTAAATGTGAGACAGTGTATTTTTTTTTTACCTGTATTATATCCAAGCTATCCAATGAGAAATATTTATATAATTTAATATATAGATATATTTATTCAAATCATAATATGCATTCATTTATTTGTGGAAATAAAAGAAATGAATTGAAGTATTGTTTGTATATTAATTATTATTATCTTATCTATTAGTATGAAAATTGTAGATCTATTCATTCAAAAGAGGCCCTTAGTGAAACCTGCAGTACCAGGTTCGAATCTCGTTAAAGACTGGTATTTTGAATTTTGGGATACCTAGGCTCTGAGTCCAACCAGGTTTAATTGGTATTTGACATTAGTTGGGGAAAAGTTAGGTGGTTGTTCATTGTGCTGGCCAAGACATCCTCGTTAACCGTGGTCCACAGAAACAGGTGACCTTTACATCATCTGCCTTATAGATCGTAAGGTCTTTAAAGTTAACTTGTTTATTAAAAAAACAAACATTTTATTTCAAGATCAATTCTTGTAACTATGTAACTGTTTAATAACAATGGACGCCAAGAACTAGTTGTTTTTTTTTATAAAGTAGGCCTATCTTAGTTAGTAATTCAAATCAAGATGTCTGCCTGGTCATGCATTTTGTGTGATGGACTGTTCAGACTTACCGATGGTTCCGGGTTTAAACCCTGCCCATTCCCATCCCCTGTGGAAATCGGTTCTAAAAAGTTAAATCTAAATCTAATCTAGATTGAAAGATTTTAGTCAAGATTATTTTCATAATTTGCCTGTTCTGTATTATGCATACAACAAAAGAAACAATGAAGTTAATTTTAAATAATAAATCAAAATATTTAGAAAAACAACTTGCCTTAAATTTTCTTCTTTGCTGCTTGTTTTTTTAATATGTAGTTTTCAAGTCCTTCCTGTTACTCAAAAGAGCTGGTTTTATTAATCTGTATGTGGCTCTGTTCCAAAAGCAATATAATGAAGCCTGCTATGCATCTTCATCTGAAAAATATAAAATGTGATGAATGTTTTTGTGCCAGTTTTTAGTTTAGAATTTATAACTCTGCAATAGTTTAACTTATTTAAAAAATTAAAACATCTGCGGACTCCTCAGCTATTGGGCGATAAAATTAAATTTGACTCTTTTTTCCAAATCAGCTATTAAATTTATAATTCAAGTCAACTTGCGGTTGGGGTCGAACCTAATCAGCGAACGCAATTCTTGCGGGAGTCATAATGAGCGAAGGCCGTTAAAAATAGCATGTTAAAATATAGGAAATTATGCTTCAGTTAGTTCTATCATCTAACTTCTTCCATGAAGCATTATAACTATTGTCCTCCTTGTCGCATAAAGCCTAAATTTGTTTTCACTTTCTCATGCTCCACATCTCCTTTCTCTGCTTGGAACTGATGTCTATATAGCCTACGAAACTTGCGATAAATTTTTTTTCTTAAAAGAAATAAAGAAACTACAAAATTCTATCACGCCACCTTCCTACAGGCTACTCCACGTCGTACTACTCTCCATTTCATAAACTCTCGTTACTGCAACTATTTTTTTTTTTAAGAACTTATGTTCAGTGCACTTAATCACCATCAACTCAATCCCCCCCACACACACACGCTGATTGACCCAAAGGCAGATCCCGAATGCGATGGATTGGTGATGTATGGAGACAGATCTACAACAGCTTGGGTTTCGGGCATGGAGACGAAAGGCTCAGGAGTGATCTTGTAATTTTATAAATGTATATTATATGGTAACTCTTATATTTATTACTAAATATATAGTTCGCATTGAATTCTGCACTTCTTTTAAACATTTATACACATATTAATCTCATTAATTAGTAACAAGAGGTTAACCAGACAGTTAAAAAAAAAAGGAGGAGGGCAAAACAGAGGTCCCCCCCCCCCCCCCCCCCCCCCCCCCCGTATAAGCGCTGTTAAGATCAACTGAAGCGTCATTTCACCCTCACTGGCATAGAGGAAAGTAGCTGCCAGCATATGACCTCTCAGAGACTGTTGGAGAGCTGCGAGTCAAACATTTTAGACGGAAAGAAAATGCAGGAAAATATGCTGGTCGCAACTGGGCGTAGTCATGTGAAACACGTAGTGATGCACTCATCCTTAATCTTCAAAATCGAAGACGTTGGGTTAAGGTTAAAAATAGGCCTATTATTTTAATATTTCAGTTTACAAACAATAACAATAGATAAGACAAAAAGAAAAACAGATTAAATCAGTAACTAAATTATTATTAATGGCTTTTTAAGCTTATAATAGGGGTTTCGCTGAATAGGTTTTCAGTTAAAAAGGTCATTTTGAGCGAACACCCCATAATATTTTTTTTTCAACGGAATGAATAGCCTTAGCTATTCTAGCTAACTATTTCCTCGTCAATTTAGAAGCATAATATGCAAATCGCCTTAAGTTTGGACTATTCTCGTTTATCCGGAAATGTTTTGAGAATGAAATTTCCATACATGTCAACTTTGACCTTTAGCTACGCTTTATTTTATGAGGGAAAGCAAAAGTGAATATGTGGGAAATGTAGAAAAATGTCTTTGTAACACCATTTTATTAGTTCTGCAGTTACTTTTGAAATAAATAAGAATGGATAAAAAATACCGGGAGGTGTTCGCTTTGTATGCCATTTCGCTGATGGGCCTTTCCTATAGATCTAGATCAGATCTTGTACTACAACTTGTAGTAGTTATACTTATAGATCTAGTAGTGAAATCAGATCCACTGAAACTACTGAAAGCGAACTGTTGATAATCTAGATAAATCTATAGATCTAGAATTAGATCACATGTGTATTGCAAGCTTTGATAGGCTTTACTTTTCTAATTATTTCTAAGTTTTGATTGAGAGGCATCAGTTATAGCAAGGACTAAGGATAATTTGTTTAGTTGATCATCGACGTCAATTCCATTGCCACATTAAATTTAATAGCCCGGAATAAGTTATTTCAATAAGGCCTCTCTCAGCCCTCAGCCAAGCCTGCCGGCTAAGTCTTGGTCTTATAAGTTCTAGATCTAGAATTACAAATCTACAAGGTCTATTTATTTTTAAGTTTTTTGCCTACATATAGTCTAGATTTAGAAGTTGAATAATAAGTCAACACGTAGTGTACAGAAAACTTTATCAGCAGTCGTCAATCGAACGTAAACCAATATGGTTGTTTATACTGATAAGGGTGAAACCAAATACCGGAAATATCCAAATGTCGGAAATAATACGATACTAGATCTATAAATAAATATTAGGAGATTATAAGACTTGTCTTCGAAAATCAAGATATCTCTTAAACTGTCGCTTCTATTTACGTGAAATTTCGTACACAGGTTTCTTTTACCTCCTAGATGCTTACTAAGAACGGGTTTCGATAGAATAAAAACGTTGGGACCACAATTTGCGAAAAACCACAGGCTTTCTATCAAAGCTTTGTATTTTATTATTGGTATTTCCCAAATCAACTTAATAAGGAAATTATAAGGCTTGTCTCCTAAAATCAAGATATCTCTTAAACTGTCGCTTCTATTCAAGTGAAATCTAGTACACAGGTTCCTTTTACCTCCTAGATGCTTACTAAGAACGGGTTTCGATAGAATCAAAACGTTGGGACCACAATTTGCGAAAAACCACAGGCTTGCTATCAAAGCTTTGTATTTTATTATTGGTATTTCCAAAACAACTTAATAAGGAAATTATAAGGCTTGTCTCCGAAAATCAAGATATCTCTTAAACTGTCGCTTCTATTCAAGTGAAATTTAGTACACAGGTTCCTTTTACCTCCTAGATGCTTACTAAGAACGGGTTTCGATAGAATCAAAACGTTAGGACCACAATTTGCGAAAAACCACAGGCTTGCTATCAAAGCTTTGTATTTTATTATTGGTATTTCCCAAATCAACTTAATAAGGAAATTATAAGGTTTGTCTCTGAAAATCAAGATATCTCTTAAACTGTCGTTTCTATTCAAGTGAGATTTATTACACAGGTTCCTTTTACCTCCTATTTGCTTACTAAGAACGGGTTTCGATAGAATAAAAACGTTGGGACCACAATTTGCGAAAAACCACAGGCTTGATATCAAAGCTTTGTATTTTATTATTGGTATTTCCCAAATCAACTTAATAGGGAAATTATAAGGCTTGTCTCCTAAAATCAAGATATCTCTTAAACTGTCGCTTCTATTCAAGTGAAATCTAGTACACAGGTTCCTTTTACCTCCTAGATGCTTACTAAGAACGGGTTTCGATAGAATCAAAACGTTGGGACCACAATTTGCGAAAAACCACAGGCTTGCTATCAAAGCTTTGTATTTTATTATTGGTATTTCCAAAACAACTTAATAAGGAAATTATAAGGCTTGTCTCCGAAAATCAAGATATCTCTTAAACTGTCGCTTCTATTCAAGTGAAATTTAGTACACAGGTTCCTTTTACCTCCTAGATGCTTACTAAGAACGGGTTTCGATAGAATCAAAACGTTAGGACCACAATTTGCGAAAAACCACAGGCTTGCTATCAAAGCTTTGTATTTTATTATTGGTATTTCCCAAATCAACTATAAATAAATATTAGGAGATTATAAGACTTGTCTTCGAAAATCAAGATATCTTTTAAACTGTCGCTTCTATTTACGTGAAATTTTGTACACAGGTTTCTTTTACCTCCTAGATGCTTACTAAGAACGGGTTTCTATAGAATAAAACGTTGGGACCACAATTTGCGAAAAACCACAGGCTTGCTATCAAAGCTTTGTATTTTATTATTGGTATTTCCCAAATCAACTTAATAAGGAAATTATAAGGCTTGTCTCTGAAAATCAAGATATCTCTTAAACTGTCGCTTCTATTCAAGTGAGATTTAGTACACAGGTTCCTTTTACCTCCTAGATGCTTACTAAGAACGGGTTTCGATAGAATAAAAACGTTGGGACCACAATTTGCGAAAAACCACAGGCTTGCTATCAAAGCTTTGTATTTTATTATTGGTATTTCCCAAATCAACTTAATAAGGAAATTATAAGGCTTGTCTCCTAAAATCAAGATATCTCTTAAACTGTCGCTTCTATTCAAGTGAAATTTAGTACACAGGTTCCTTTTACCTCCTAGATGCTTACTAAGAACGGGTTTCGATAGAATCAAAACGTTAGGACCACAATTTGCGAAAAACCACAGGCTTGCTATCAAAGCTTTGTATTTTATTATTGGTATTTCCCAAATCAACTTAATAAGGAAATTATAAGGTTTGTCTCTGAAAATCAAGATATCTCTTAAACTGTCGTTTCTATTCAAGTGAGATTTAGTACACAGGTTCCTTTTACCTCCTATTTGCTTACTAAGAACGGGTTTCGATAGAATAAAAACGTTGGGACCACAATTTGCGAAAAACCACAGGCTTGCTATCAAAGCTTTGTATTTTATTATTGGTATTTCCCAAATCAACTATAAATAAATATTAGGAGATTATAAGACTTGTCTTCGAAAATCAAGATATCTTTTAAACTGTCGCTTCTATTTACGTGAAATTTTGTACACAGGTTTCTTTTACCTCCTAGATGCTTACTAAGAACGGGTTTCTATAGAATAAAACGTTGGGACCACAATTTGCGAAAAACCACAGGCTTGCTATCAAAGCTTTTTATTTTATTATTGGTATTTCCCAAATCAACTTAATAAGGAAATTATAAGGCTTGTCTCTGAAAATCAAGATATCTCTTAAACTGTCGCTTCTATTCAAGTGAGATTTAGTACACAGGTTCCTTTTACCTCCTAGATGCTTACTAAGAACGGGTTTCGATAGAATAAAAACGTTGGGACCACAATTTGCGAAAAACCACAGGCTTGCTATCAAAGCTTTGTATTTTATTATTGGTATTTCCCAAATCAACTTAATAGGGAAATTATAAGGCTTGTCTCCTAAAATCAAGATATCTCTTAAACTGTCGCTTCTATTCAAGTGAGATTTAGTACACAGGTTCCTTTTACCTCCTAGATGCTTACTAAGAACGGGTTTCGATAGAATCAAAACGTTGGGACCACAATTTGCGAAAAACCACAGGCTTGCTATCAAAGCTTTGTATTTTATTATTGGTATTTCCAAAACAACTTAATAAGGAAATTATAAGGCTTGTCTCCGAAAATCACGATATCTCTTAAACTGTCGCTTCTATTCAAGTGAAATTTAGTACACATGTTCCTTTTACCTCCTAGATGCTTACTAAGAACGGGTTTCGATAGAATCAAAACGTTGGGACCACAATTTGCGAAAAACCACAGGCTTGCTATCAAAGCTTTGTATTTTATTATTGGTATTTCCCAAATCAACTATAAATAAATATTAGGAGATTATAAGACTTGTCTTCGAAAATCAAGATATCTCTTAAACTGTCGCTTCTATTTACGTGAAATTTCGTACACAGGTTTCTTTTACCTCCTATATGCTTAATAAGAACGGGTTTCGAAAGAATCAATACGTTGGGACCACCATTTGCGAAAAACCACAGGCTTGCTATGAAAGCTATGTATTTTATTTTTGATATTTCCCAATCAACTTAATAAGGAAATTATAAAGCTTGTCTTCGAAAACCAAGAAATCTCTTACATTGTCGCACCTATTAAAAAGAAATTTCTTGCACAGGTTCTTTTTACCTCCTAGATGCTTAGTAAGAACAGTTGTTGACAGATTCGAAATCTTGGAATAACCTATAGTGATAATCTGCAGGCTTGCTTTAAAGCTTTTGTATTTTATTTTTGGTATTTCCCGAATGATCTTAATTAAGGACTTAATAAGGCTTGTCTTCGAATCAAGAAATTTCTTAAATTAATTGTTGTTTGTAATCCATTTTTTTTTTGTGATTGCTTTTTCGGAATCGACTTTTTTGTAATGACTGTTTTGAATCGGTGTTGTTTTTTTTTTTGTTTTTTTTGTGGTTACTTAGAATCAACTTCTACTCTTTTGGTGGTGGCTGATTGAATAGACTTGTGCATTTTTCATAGCCGCTGCTTGGACATTATTCGTAGTTTCTGTTTTGAATCGACCTGTTTGTTATTTGTAGTGACTATTTGAAATCGGCTTGTGCTTTTTTTTTTGGGATGGATCTTTAAAATCGGACTTCTGAGTAGTTAAGGGGGATGCACAGTGAGAAAACATCGATCTAGGTCAAAAATATCGATATTTTAAAATTAATTGATTTTAATAGTTTAAAATGTCTAGAAAACGAATTCCCTATCAGAATACTAAAAAAACTGCGCTTTATACATCAATTTTGTATTTTAAAAGTAGATGTATAAGCAAAATTTTGATGTTTTGGTTAAAAATCAACATTTTGTAAGCTAAAGTTGATAAGCTAATGTACGCTCTTATCCCTAACAGATGGTATCGATACAAAGGTCTACTTTTCTAGTTCCGATTATGAGCATGGGTTCTCATTCTATAAATATAAACTTTCAAAATACGTCACTACCTCTTTTTTTTTCCTATATCCTCATATACACACTCACTAAGCCATATTTACGCATGCGCACTATCAAAGCTACATTGGTAACTATGACAACAAAATTTGCACGCATGCGCACATGACGTGAACCGGTCCTTCTGTAAACATTTGAAAGCTTCCTTCACATCAACACTCGATTCATTATTCAAACTCAGAAATGCCAACAAAAGGTTATATGTTTGGAAAGAAAAAACGTTACTGTAAGCCCAGAGGAAGACATGCTTCAAAGACAAATGCATAATTACAAAGGTAAGTCTAGATCTAGAGTTTTTTTATTTACTAGACCAGCGTGTGCTTACACATAAAATAATTGATAAAATAATGAGATAATTCTGATAATGATACCTTTGCTTCATCAATCTTTGAATTCGACAAACGCAACGTGTTTATCATATCAATGAATCACATCTAGATCTATATATAGATCTAGACATTAAATAAATATCATGAAAGTGATTGCAAACATAGAGATCTATCCTTTTTTAGATCTACTCATCTAGTATTAGTAAGTATTACTTAGACTTAGTATAGATTAGGGACATAGATCACATAGAACTAGAATAAGAATGACTAGATTGTCACTAGATATTCTAGATTGACTAGATCTAGACATCTAGATCTAGATTCTAAATCTAGATTATCATGTAGTTGTAGGACTTCAACTTGGTCTTTTTTTTTTAAGATCTAATACATATATCAAGGTTCGTACGCGGTCTGGAAAAAGTCTGGAATTTCAAAATTCAGATTTCAGTCTTAAAAAAGTCTGGAAAATTGCTACTTTTCGAGGCAATTTTGTTAAATGTCTGGAAAAAGTCTGGAATTTGAAAAAAAAAATTAATCCGATGTCATTCAGCCCTCAAGCGCCGTAACCGGTAAAACGCTAGGCTGCTAGATCTAGTTGGGCATAGAGGCTTCCATTAATAGGCCTACTAGATCTATCTATTGTGAAAGCACGAGCAATCCACGGCATGTCGGTGAAATGCCAGCCAATTTCTAGACGGTGTACTGTAGACTTAAATCAGATTTAGTAATAGATCTAGTCCTAGACTAGTAACTAGTTTATTATGACTGCTGTTATCTTATCTTATATAATACAGACGTTACTTCAAAAAAGATGATGATTAGAAGATGTTATTCTATATTATCTAGATGGTCGATCAAATTTCAGTTAGGGAAGTTTTTGGCCTAGATTTATTTATGCATGGGCGAAACTCCCCCCCCCCCCCCCATCCTTTTTAAATAAAGAAAACAAATATATCTCGTCAATGACGTCAATATAGAATATATATATAGAGAGAGTCTAGATCTAGATCTAAACCAAAAATATTTGGCAACAAGAGTGACTTACTAGATCTAGGTCTACTACTAGATTTAAAAGTCTCGATCTATTCGCGACTTAGATAGTTTACTAGATCTAGGTCTACTACTAGATTTAGTCTCGATCTATGACTATGCGCGACTTTTATTACTAGATCTATATCTGTTCTAGGTCTACTAGATCTACTAAATTCTACTAGACTAGATTACTAGATTTAGTCTTGATCTATGCGCCACTTCTTAATAGATCAAGGTTTTCTACTAGCCTAATGTTAGCCTCGATCTATGTGTGATTCCCCCCCCCCTACCCCCCATTAAATAAAGAAAACAAATTATATTATAATATATCTAGTCAACATAGAATATGCCTATAAGATCGGTAAAACTTCCCATCGAAGGCCGCTAGTTTTTTAGGTTAATTATTTGGCAGCTGTCTATGCGCACTTGAGTCTAAACTAAAGACTAGGCCTTTAGAATGACTTCCATTACTAGGTCTAGAATTAGATTTAGTCTTCATCTATGCGCGAATTAGATTACTAGATCTAGGTCTACTACTAGATTTAGTACCTAATTTAGTCTCGATCTATGCACGATTTCCCCCCCCCCCCCCTTCCCCAGTTTAATAAAGAAAACAAGTTATATTATATCTAGTCAACATAGAATATAGATCTAGATCTTAGTCTAAACTAAAAGATAAAAGACTAGAGCACAAGAATGACTTAGATTACTAGGTCTGCAACTAGATTTAGTCTCGATCTATGCACGATTACCCCCCTCCCCCCTTTTTTTTTTTCCCCAAATCTATTCAATGTAGAACAGTGATTCCCAAAGTGGTCTATATAGACGTCCTCTACGAGGACTTCCATGGGGTCTATGGAGGTGAAAAAAAAAATTGGGGGTCTATGAACTGTGAATGGGGGTCTACGATACGGGATCTCATTTAAGCATGTCTAAACTATTTTATTTTTTAAATTTACTTTTAATTTGCTTAATTTTTTCTATATGAAAGTAATATTGTACATGGCAGAGTCTAAAAAGGACTGTAGAGGGTCCAGTGTTGGTTAATAGAAATTTGGCTTCATTTCGTGTGAAACAAGCAATTGCATTTGTGCTTTTTATGCAATAAAGTTTAAAGTTATGTCGCTATGAAACCATTATATCTGGAACATCATTTGAGACTACGCCAGCATGATAAAATATATTGAGATTTAAAATAGACTACGTTTTAACAATTTAAGTTCAGAAAAGAGCCACTGTAGAAAATTTTTTTTGCTTAAACATCATAAAAGAGAAGAGGTTTGTGAACATTTTACAGCACTTTACTTTATCAAACTCTAGAAAATTGCACACTATAGGCAAAAATATAGTTTGCCAGCCATTGAAACCTGTTTTACACAATCCTATATCTGATGTCATGAACAAAATTCCTCTAAGTAACACTACAGTTCCAAGATGTAATAGTAATTGAGTAAGGACACTGGAAGGTTCTTATGTAATTGCTTTTAAATGACTTACTTCTAAAATTTAAAAAAAGCTGGACTAGTTAACCTTGCCCTATAAAATAGTGTTATTACTATCATATTTTTCGTTATGTTATGAATCAAGAAATCTACAAAGAACTTTTTGATCAATAGCCCCGTCACACTGAAGTATGATAGTTGCCATAATGCTTATGTTTATGTGTGACAATATTTTGAGTTCTTGGGTGCTAATGTTCCAATTTTAAAACAAAACAAAAAAAAAAGCGGGAATCGGACATGTCTATGTAACAGACTTGTTTCATAAATTTCATGAGGTTAATTTGTAGCTACAATGTGATAACCTAAATTTTGTCTAAACAAAGTCATAATCTCAGTGTTTCTTGTGAGGATTAAATGAATGTAGCATGCATTGTACTGTAGGAATTTTCTTATTTTCCAAGTTTAACTTAGTCAAATCATCTAGTCGAGAAGATATAACGTTAATCCTAAATTGAAGCTCAATATGAAAATTTTAGTATCAATCGTTTCCACCAATAGGTTGTTTTTTTATTTGTCAATTCATGTAATGCATATTAACCTTTTTTTTTGCTTCATTTTAATTTGAATAATCCTCAATGTATATAGATCTATATCCCATATCATGCCATATGGCCTAGAATCTTCAAGAAAAACACATTTGAAATGAATGAATTTTCAAAAAAATTCAGGGGGTCTACCGAAAACTGGAAAGCATGGCAAGGGGTCTATGAGACAAAAAAGTTTGGGAACCACTGATGTAGAATATAGATCTTGAGTCTAAACTCAAAAACTAAAAAGACTTAGAATACTAGATCTACTACTAGATTTAGTCTTGATCTAAGTCTAGATTTAGATCTAGCATACTTAGCATATAGATCTATAATTATAATCTAGTATGGTTATGATATAGATTTAGATATCAATATTATCAATTTTTACCCCGTTAAAAAAAACAAGTCAGTATTCACATAGGCATAGGCCTATTGTGAATTAGACATAAGTAAGCCACTACTACAAATTAAATTTCAAGTTCAATACAGTTAATTTATCTCTAGATCTTTATTTAAAATTATCTCCTCCAATAGAATTATAGGCCTACTAGAGGTAGGCCCTCTAACCTAGGCTAGTCTAAATGTCTTTACTTTTTAACTACTGTCTAATGTTTAAGCCACTAAATATCTATATAAAAATTATAAAACTATTGGACTAGTTATGACAGTTATGAGATTAAGAATAAGATTTTACAACTAAGTTAGGCCTATTAAACTATATAGGGCCTATTAAATTCCCAAGTCTAAGTGCTACAAGATTAGTGACTTTTTTTCCCCCTTGTATCGTATGTTCCTTAATAATTGAAAATTATTATTACACCCTAGTCCAAACCTCCCACAGTACGACAGGGGTTAGTTATTGGAAGGGTTTGAACCCAAGATCACAAATACAGCAGTCCAGAGCACATATGGCATGTTCAGGTAGCCATCCTTTTTACTGTTAGTAAGTCTGGAAAACATAAGATAAATGTCTGGAATTCATTTTCACAAAAGTTGTATGAACCATGATATATAGATCTACATGTAACATGTCTCTTTACATTTTTTACTTTTGATGATTAATACAATATATGATTCCTAAAATGCATTATAAAATTTAAAATAATCTTCATGTTGTACATAAATAGATGTGACGTGTACTTTCATACTATTGAATTTTTTTTTAAAGAACCTCTAATTTTTTTTTATTTGTTTGCAGCTCTGTTTTGGATACAGCTGGATCTGAAGCAGCAACAACGCAGCCTGCAAGTGCAGCTGAACGAAAAATAATTCTAACTGCAATTACTAACGCTGATAACACCAATAAGAGGCTGCCTGAAGATTTCATATATGATGAATTCAATGGAATTGACCACAATGGTCTCCTTGTTGTGGTGTCCACATTGCTTCGACAAAAAATTAACCATGTGCATCACACAATCAAAAGGCATGGCTCATTTGATTAAAATCAAATGCCTAAATTGTGAAACATATTTGTGGCCTGACTGGACCTCAAAAAAAAGTAATAATGTTCATCTGGATATTAATGTCCGCGCTGTCGCTGCATTAAAAGAATCTGGCATCTCGCATTCTAAATTTGATAGGTTTTGTGGACTTATGAGTATGCCCTGCATGCACAGAAGCAAAACCGGGCAGAGGTTCTAGAAGGTCCAACCTATCAATCAGGCCATTTTAATGAATAGTTTTTTTTATCTATTATGTTATATTATGTAAATATTCCCTTTTTTTTTTTTCATTTTTATGGTTGCAATAAATATTTTATATCATTATAAAAACTTTAAATGCGTTTTTCTCAAAATGTATTTTTAGGTGCATGTTGTCCACAAGAATCTCAAAATCTTTAGTTCTGTATAATTTAGACAAATAAAAATTTTAAAAATTCATTTTGAGGTTATGATGCGACAAAATGTATTTAACCCATATACATTTTTTTTTAGTATACACTTCTTTCACTACATCTTTAATTAGGTGATTTAATGGCTGAAGGTTACAACACATGACTTCTGAACCTGGTAAAGACAAGGGCTTTGAGATTCAGAATATTTATGATACCTCTAAGTCCACCAAACTCTAATGGGTACTAAAAATTAGAGTGTGGTATCAGCCAGGATAACCAACTACTTAGTAGGCTAAAGTTTATATTATTGATTAACATGCATGGCTAGATTCAGTGGCGTCACTAGGGTCGGTGTCACCCCCCCCCCCTCCAAGGAAAACGAAATCTCTCCCTAAAATCAAACAACTATTGTGGGTTTTTTTTGTTTCTTAAAATTGAACAATAAAACTGTAAGCTAAATTATTGATTTGTTACACCCGAATTTAGGCAGTGTTATCACGGATTGGAAAGCAGGAGCCATCTTTCAAAAAGCACGGCCGATTTGAACAAACCTACTCAAAACAATCATTGTCCCAACGCCACCTTGAAAAAAGACTGAGCAGTGACGGCTGAGAAGGATCATTTGAATAACATACCGAGATAATGCTACCAATAGAGAAATATTTTCCATATCATTAGTGTCAATGTGTAATGCTGAGTTCTTGCTTCCTGAAGTACTCTAGACACGTGACAAGACGAATATTATAAACTAACTGAAGCTCGTTTCAGCAGACAAACATGAAGTTTATTTTACTACAATAATAATGCACTGCACTCCTTGTTAGTGCTACAAGTCAAGAAATAATAATCCTATCCGCATAGCAGCGGTATCAAATGTATCAATCACGTCCGCATCTCAGCGGGTAACAATAAGAACAATTACTACTAGTGACACTGGAGCTTCAACTATAGATATCCATTGAAATACGAATAATACCTTAATATTCAATAAGCACATAATGAAATCAACTCTCAAATATTATTAATCAACAATCATTAGTCCATCGACTTTCATCCTATATACATATATATACACCAGTCCAGGAAGCAAAGTCCAACCTTCCTGGACCGGGAGCAAAACCTTACTGACTTGACTTGACTTGACTGAACTCAAAGTCAACTTTATTCATTCTACTTCCTGTTTTCTAAATCAGGAATTCCACGTGTCTTTTAAACTCTTAACATGACGTGAACTTTAGATCATGCAATGTCAACTAAGACTGTGACAATTAGATAAGACGAAACATGTTTACTTAAGTCATCCTTAACACGAAAGCCGAAAAGAGGAGCGCAAAAACATGCCGTCAACGTTTAATCATGGTGTCACACCGATTCAAGAGGAAAGTGTAACGGACTTAGGTTAGTTCTTTGAGGGGCTATTTAAATGCCCCAAATGTATATTGTCAAGAGAGGGGTGTGTAAAAAGTGAAATTGTGTGTGTGTGTTTGTTTATTTTATTAGTTGAGTTGTAGATTGTTTTTACCATGGGGTTTTTCAAGGGGGGGGGGGGACAATAAGCTTTCCTGTGGTCCGTCTAGTCAGAAAGCTGACCTTGTCTGAGTAGGGTGTTGGTGATTGTTTTTCGGTTATTATGCCTAGAGTAAGGAGATGTTATATTATTATTCTTGCTATGTGTACGTACTGAATAAATACTAATTTTCTACTCCTTCGTTGAGTGTACTTTATAATACTTGTACGCTTGTAGAGAACTACAGTTTGGGCATAAATTAGCTCTCAAAGAACTAACCTAAGTCCGTTACAGAAAGTAGCTGTGGAGAAAGCTTGCAGCCCTATGTGTCGAATAGCGCGCGAGCGCTTATGTCAATGTGTTTCTCAACATTTTGCATTAATAAAATGTTACTTTCGCCACTCAACTGATCAGATAATTTGTTAATGGGGTGCGTCTTAATCTCACTCAGAGTTGTCTGGGGGAATCCCCGGGTGCCAAACGTTTTTCTACATTTCTGAGCTTCATAATCTCTTTCCCGTGGCGTGTACAACGTAATATTTATCTCATAATAGGAAAATTACTAGTCAAATCAAACTGAATTCAGAAAGTTTAGTACATGCTGATTCTAAAATGTGAGAAATATTCGAGGTAGAAATTTGTATTTTTAAAAGTTGTTTTTTTGGGAAAGTGCATTTTCTCGACTTGGGTGTCACCCCCTGATGGGTGCCACCCGGTGCGGCTTTGCACCCGTCGCCTCTCCCCATAGTGACGCCACTGACTAGATTTAAACATGAAATGCGTAGGACGTATTTATCTTCTCTTTTGAAGTTATGTCTGTAATCTATATATATTTAAGCTTTAAATGCATGTGAAAATATTAGAGTTAGTAAGGAAGATAATGTGAAGTAGATTGTAAACTAAAAGAAAATGTTTTTGTAAAATAAAATATTGTATTGTCTTCATCACCTCATATCTGAACACAATATCATAATGATGGCTGCCTGGTCGTGCGGTTTGCACGCTGGACTGTCGTTTGAATTTATCGATGGTCCAGGGTTCAAACCCTGCCCGCTCCCATCCCCCGTCGTCCTGCGGGAGGTTTGGACTAGGAAGTAAACTATCTTCAACTCTGAAGGAACATCCGAAATATGTAAAACATTTTACAAACATAAAGAATAAACAAGATGTGCTTTAATAGGTTTGTTAATTGACCTCAAAACAAATTTAAATAATAAACAGGTGTAGATTCGACTGATGAGATATCGGTGGACTAATTTAATTGGCTGTCAAGTAAAAAGTTGATTAATTACAGTTATGATTGGCTTATTCTATGACTTTAAATTATTAGGCTACCAACGCAGTTTGCACAGCACTCAGAGAAAATTATTATAGTTCGCCAACAGCTATAGAGCACAACGACCGACCGCTTAAAAATCCCGAAATTAAAAAATCCCAGTCTTCACCAAGACTCGAACCCAGGACCCCAGGTTTTGAAGTCAAGCACTTAACTACTCAACCATAGCGCCACCGGATATGTTACTTACGTGTAATTATTTCATTGATTGCTTACTAGTCCATCTGACAGACACATCATACACACCCAGTTTTACATAAAGTAACTAATATTTTACAGACCAGTGTAACAAACCGTGTTAGTTATTATAATGGTAGGGCTAAATTCATAGTTGCACGAGGTCCAGGTGAATGTGTGTAAGGACAGATGAGAGAGCGAGTTGGTGACTGGGGCACAAATGAGAGAGAGTGCATATACTTTCAGAGGTTAGTTTAGACTATAGTTTGGGTTTGAGTAAGTCGAGAGCTTATTAGTAGGAAAGTCTTATCGTAGATAGTCCTTGTTGGTGAGCGTTGTATTTTCTTTTGCGTTTATCTGCGTACGGGACGTATTACTTAATACGTAGAATAGTTAATAAAGTCTTTCATTAACTATAAAGTTCTGAGATTTGTCTATTTAAAGAGTAGCCTATGTTCATAGGGCCGGATTTAGGACAGGACATGGTGGAGCTACTGCCCCAGTGAATCCACAAGAAAGGGGCCTCCACAAGATTTTAAGTCTCAAAATTTTGACGTTTCAGCCACTTTTATGTTTGTTGTTTTTTGTTTCGAAAATTTTTTCCGACAAAACTTTAAATTTTACGATTGACAAGAAAGACGTGTATGCTTGTATCATGCTTACAACTTATAAATGCGGTTTCGAATCTCTACGGCAGTGCGTCAAACCAGGACCTTACCCTCCACAAACTCAAAGATAAATTAAATGTTCCTTCTTTGTTTAACTAAAAAAATACAAATAAAAATTGTGTTTAAGAGTCTATAAAGTATAAAGTAGAATAAATTTACAAGTAGGCCTACTTTGTTTCTTTCTTCCAAAACATGGCATATAGTTTTATTATTAATAAGTGGATTTTTTAATTTATGATTTTGAAAAAGTATACGGGGCTCTACAAAATTTCTACCCCGGGGGCCTCCACATAGTTAAATTTAGCCCTGTATGTTCATGTTACACTTTTACAAGTTAAGATGTTTCTGTCGTCAAGAAGCTAACTAAGGCTTAGAGTCGCTTTCCAGTTACTCAACCCCCATAGACAATGACGTTTACAGCCAGGGCAACTCTTGAGATAGGCCAGCGGTTCTCAACCTTTTTAGTGCTGCAACCCCCTAATAAGATTCTGCACTAAGCATCGAACCCCAACAGTAATTTTTTATTCGTTCACGGACCAAGTTCAATCGCAATTGGCTAATGTTATAAAATCCTAATCGTAATGTCTATATTTGATATTAAACTGTTACTCAGCCCTGAGTTGTCAAGTTCTTTGAATTGGTTGTGTCGTGTGGTACAGTTTGCAGAGAATCTGGGTAGTGAGAAACGTTACAATATATATATCTTTGCCAGTGCTACAAAGCCAAGCAGCTTAATGACTTATAAGAAGTTTAGCAAAGTATAAAAGATATAATGAGAAACAAGGTAGTCTTAGACCAAGCTTAATTTAATGGTCTAGATATAGTCTTTTTTTTTTCAAGACTTTGCAGCTACCTTCGTGTACAAATAAAATGACATTGTGCAAAATTTTGAATGCCTGAGTCTTTAGAAAATGTGAATGTTTATCTTCATGCATAGTGAAAACGAGATTGAATGAATTCTTGTGAATACAATGACATTGTGCTTTTTTTTGTGTGAAATTAACAAATCTTTGGTAACGAAGTAACATTTTGTTTACACTACAGATGATTATATTGTGATTCGCCTCCTGTAACCATATTTTCTTCATAGAAAATGTATGTTTAACTCTTATAAAATAATTGATTTAATAGAGAAAACTTTTTCAAAGTATTATTATAAAAATTAAAGTGAGTTTACTACTTAACAGTACTTTGTAGTTGGGCTTCTAAGATTGTAATTGATTAACTTTTAAGGCCCTTTTTTCATTGCTCTTTTTATGGTCACTAATAGAAGTTGCTGTAAACTGGTATGCATCCTCCTGACATCCTCCAAAACTTAGTCAGTCATCATTGACACTTAAACATAACCATTCTCAATTTTATCATTGACAATAAGTCATTACCATTCTCAATCTAATCATTGACACTAAGACATTACCATTCTCAATCTAATCATTGACACTAAGACATTACCATTCTCAATCTAATCATTGACACTAAGACATTACCATTCTCAATCTAATCATTGACACTAAGACATTACCATTCTCAATCTAATCATTGACACTAAGACATTACCATTCTCAATCTAATCATTGACACTAAGGCATTACCATTCTCAATGTAATCATTGACACTAAAAAATTACCATTCTTAATCTAAAAATTGACATAACATTCTCAATGTAATCATTGACACTATGACATTACCATTCTCAATGTAATCATTGACACTATGACATTACCATTCTCAATCTAATCATTGACACTAAGACCTTCCATTCTTAATCTAATCATTGAAATAACATTCTCAATGTAATCATTGACACTAAGACATTATCATTCTCAATCTAATCATTGACACTAAGTCATTACCATTCTCAATCTAATCATTGACACTAAGTCATTACCATTCTCAATGTAATCATCGACACTAAGACATTACCATTCTCAATGTAATCATTGACACTAAGACATTATCATTCTCAATCTAATCATTGACACTAAGTCATTACCATTCTCAATGTAATCATTGACACTAAGACTTTCCATTCTTAATCTAAAAATTGACATAACATTCTCAATGTAATCATTGACACTATGACATTACCATTCTCAATCTAATCATCGACACTAAGACATTACCATTCTCAATGTAATCATCAACACTAAGACATTACCATTCTCAATGTAATCATTGACACTAAGACATTACCATTCTCAATCTAATCATTGACACTAAAAAATTACCATTCTCAATCTAATCATTGACACTAAAAAATTACCATTCTCAATCTAATCATTGACACTAAGTCATTACCATTCTCAATCTAATCATTGACATAACATTCTCAATGTAATCAATGACACTAAGACATTATCATTCTCAATGTAATCATTGACACTAAGACATTACCATTCTCAATCTAATCATTGACACTAAGACATTACCATTCTCAATCTAATCATTGACACTAAGACATTACCATTCTCAACCAATCTAATCATTGACACTAAGACATTACCATTGACACTAAGGCATTACCATTCTCAATGTAATCATCGACACTAAGACATTACCATTCTCAATGTAATCATTGACACTAAGTCATTACCATTCTCAATCTAATCATTGACACTAAGACATTACCATTCTCAACCAATCTAATCATTGACACTAAGACATTACCATTGACACTAAGGCATTACCATTCTCAATGTAATCATCGACACTAAGACATTACCATTCTCAATGTAATCATTGACACTAAGTCATTACCATTCTCAATGTAATCATTGACACTAAGACTTTCCATTCTTAATCTAAAAATTGACATAACATTCTCAATGTAATCATTGACACTACGACATTACCATTCTCAAAGTAATCATTGACACTAAGACATTACCATTCTCAATCTAATCATCGACACTAAGACATTACCATTCTCAATGTAATCATCAACACTAAGACATTACCATTCTCAATGTAATCATTGACACTAAGACATTACCATTCTCAATGTAATCATTGACACTAAGTCATTACCATTCTCAATCTAATCATTGACACTAAGACATTACCATTCTCAATCTAATCATCGACACTAAGACATTACCATTCTCAATGTAATCATCAACACTAAGACATTACCATTCTCAATGTAATCATTGACACTAAGACATTACCATTCTCAATCTAATCATTGACACTAAGTCATTACCATTCTCAATCTAATCATTGACACTAAGACATTACCATTGACACTAAGGCATTACCATTCCCAATCTAATCATTGACACTAAGACATTACCATTGACACTAAGACATTACCATTCTCAATGTAATCATCGACACTAAGACATTACCATTCTCAATGTAATCATTGACACTAAGTCATTACCATTCTCAATGTAATCATTGACACTAAGACTTTCCATTCTTAATCTAAAAATTGACATAACATTCTCAATGTAATCATTGACACTACGACATTACCATTCTCAAAGTAATCATTGACACTAAGACATTACCATTCTCAACCAATCTAATCATTGACACTAAGACATTACCATTCTCAATCTTATCATTGACACTAAGTCATTACCATTCTCAATCTAATCATTGAGGTTAAGATGTTTCCATTCTCAATCTAATCATTGACACTAAGACATTACCATTCTCAATCTAATCATTGACACTAAAAAATTACCATTGACACTAAGACATTACCATTTTCAATATAATCATTGACACTAAGACATTGCTATTCTCAATGTAATCATTGACACTAAGACATTACCATTCTCAATCTAACTATTTGTACCGTCTTGAATGGTGTGAATGTTGATTGAATGGTATAAGGGCCTCTTCTGGCCTTGATGTAGTGTTCTTGTATTCTTAATTAAACACATCACATATTATGGATAAAATAATTACAAACTCCTCTCTGGCAGACAAATATTTATTACATCAAATAATAGTTCAGAAAGTAGGCAATCTCAGCCATAAAATATCATCACGAATTATTTCACATGAAATACAAACTACATCCATAGAAATATCTCCAATTAGGTACTCATATTATTTAATCCAATTTCATAAAACAGAGACACCTACGTCTCTTGATACATCATGGCTCTAACTTACTAAAAAATCGTGGTCATGTGATCAAAAATGGTACCTCTTTGCTTGACAATGTGTAAGACCCATTTTCACGTGAACTGAAATCATCTCGTGCATCTCACTCTAATCATAGTGTTACACCATTGACACTAAGACATTACCATCCTCAATCTAATGATTGTCTCACTGTTATCATTGGCACTATGAGATTACTATTCTCAATGTAATCATTGACACTAAGACATTACCATTATCAATCTAATCAATAACACTAAGACATTACCATTCTCACTGTTATCATTGACACTAAGACATTACCATTCTCACTGTTATCATTGACACTAAGACATTGTAACATTCTCAATCTAATCATTAACACTAAGACATTACCATTCTCCATCTAGACAAAATTTACATGGTCACAGTTTAAAAGTGAGTAAAGCAACAAACAACAATTAAATTTAAGTCATTCTAATAATAAATAATTAATAATATAAATAAAAAATTAGTATAAAAAATATCAATAGTGCAACAACTTGCATTTTTTTTTTTTTGCATTTGCACAGTAACAGAACTGGTATAGAAAAATACAAAAGACATAAATGTGGGAGCCACCGCTGGGCCAAAGTAAAAACACAGCATATTTTTATTTTTTTAAGCATTGTTCACCCCAGCAGCAGTAAATCGCTACATGGCAAAATAACAAAGCAAAATTTGAGTAATGGTTTAATAATAATAATGATGCTGAAGATAAAAGATGAGTGCAGTGTTTTCATAAACCCTATTACAACCTACTTTCCTCTATGGCAAAAAGGTGCCTAAGTTAATCTTTATAGTGCTTACAGGAGTACCCCGTTACGCCATCCTTGAAGATACCATTTGGCATGCAGTCGCCCCCCATGTGGGATAATTTTCCAACCCATCACAGCTGTTGAATAAGTATTTCTTCTATACTACCCACACCAGCCTCCAGCAGAACATTTTTTTAAGGTAGTTCTGCCAGTGTATGAAAGTTTGGTGAGAACTACTGCTTGGATATATATATATATTTAATTGTGAAACTTGAAAAATCTTCTTTTTATGAAACAAAACTAAATATAACTTTTATTACAACATAACACTAACCTTAATACTAACCTAGATGAAATGAAATAAATCTAGTAGCAATAATATAAAATGGTATTTTAAGTATTTTAAACAAAATCTAACTCACTACAAAAAACCTGTCTGTACAGTTTCAGATCCCTGGGTAATTTGCATTACACTAGACCATTTTTGTAATTTCACCATCCTCACTGCATATCCGCCAACCAATCGCTAATTTCTCAACGTTACCTTGGAAAAACCCACACACACACACTCCATAACACTGCTATACACATTTTTATGAACATACAAAATATAAACATTGTATAATTATGTCTTTATATAACTTTTGTTTTATAATTATTTTATCTAAGTAATTGACTAAGTAATTGTAATCATCGTCCTAAATATAATTTTGAGATCTTGTTTTCTAGTCTTAACATTATGAAAGATAACAATCTAAAAGGTTAATAGTTATTGAAGCTAACAAACTAATATTAGAAAATGGTAAAATAAAAAAATCACTGAATACAATATATTTACAGGGTGCGTCAAAATAAATGTATACACACTTTGAACTGTCATAGACAATTTATTTCCTGTTCTACAATGCTAAATTTCAGCACATGGAAAGCTTAATGTCTAATTAAAGTCAAAGTCATCAAGATAAGGCAGAGGAAATGGTTGGGAGGGAGGGGGTCTGTCAATGAACGTTGAATGGTGTAATATTGAGTTCTTACTTCCTGAAGTACTCTAGACACGTGACAAGACAAACACTATACGACTGACTCAAGTCCGTTCAGCAGACAACATGAAGTTTATTTTACTATAATAATAATAATATACTGCACTCCTTGTTAGTGCTACAAGTCAAGAAATAATAATCCTATCCGCATAACAGCGGTATCAAAAGTATCCAATACGTTAACAACAAATCATGTCCGCATCTCAGCGGGCAACACTGTGTAGAAATATAGATTAACTAATACATGTCTCAAAAGACCACTGGCAACAACTGCCCACAAGTTACTTTCTAACTGAAATTACTACAGACTTTTCTAAGTCGCTACTGTCCATCCCGGACTAAAATATACTTGACCACTTGGTCCAAAGAATAACACTTGACTTCACTTGACTGCTTTACTTGACTGACTGACTGACTTCAAAGTCAACTTTATTCATTCTACTTCCTGTTTTCTACATTAGGAATTCCACGTGTCTTTTAAACTATTAACATGATGTGAACTTTAGATCATGCAATGTCAACTAAGACTGTGACATTACGCCCTTTCCCTCAAAAAAAAAAAGATTTTGTAAAAATCTTTTGAAATTTAAGTAATAATACTATTATATGTATAGTCACATCTTTTGAGAGAGAAATAATCCATACAAATGTACAATGTGTGCTATAATCTCTGGCACATGTCTTATCATGCCATAAAAAAATTTGATGAGACTAATGTATGGTCTCATTTGACCTTACAATATTTGAAAAAATATTTGTCTGTGTAGACAATACTCATAGTTGTCAACATTACTCAAAAAGCAAGTGTTTCTTTACACAAAATTTCAAAGTAAATTCTCAATTTATCAAAAGAATGCTTTTAATATTAATTTTACAAAGGAATGAGCAGCCATGAAAAATGCTCGTATACAAATATACTTAGTTTATCCCATCAGGTTACATAATCAAATGAAAAATATTGACAATGGTTACATGGTCAAATGAAAAAATATTGACAATGTTCTTTAAAATAAATCAATGCAAGTGAAATGTATCTATAATAAATATTTATGTTGTCTCAATGGTTTATGTACAAAAATAATGGCAATGTTTTGACAATGCTACTAAATCATGAAAGTCAAGAAAATATATTCTTTAATGATGATTTATGAGGAACATATTTAAATCATCAAAGTCATAAGCATATTAAAGCATCAAGGTCGTTATCATGATATTCATTTGGCTCATATGTCTTACTGTGAGCACAAGTTCTTTTAACATAAGTGTAAGTTACAATCTTCTCTCGAAAAAATGAATCAGCTTTTCACGTTATGTAACATCAAATATGTTACTTCGAGCCATTAATAGTGCTCTAAAAGTCTTCATCACTCAAATACAATGTTCTATTCAAAAATCAAATATATTACTTTGAGCCATTAATAGTGCTCCAATAGTCTTCATGAATCAAGTACAATGTTCTTTCAAAAATCAAGTATATTACTTCGAGCCATTAATCATGCTTCGATAGTTTTCTCATATCCATACAATATTCTTCTCAAAATTAGTGTTATCATCACATAATATAAAATATACTGCTTGAGCCATCAATAATGCTCCAAAAGTTTTGTCATTAAATACAATCTTCTCCTCAAAAAATATCAGTGTCTACATCACACATCATCAAATATATTACTTCACGAGCCATCAATAATGCTCCAATAATTTTCTCATATTAAATACAATCTTCTCAAAAAGTCAGTGTCTACGACACACATCAAATGTATTGCTTCACGAGCCATCAATAATGCTCAAATAATTTTCTCATATTAAATACAATCTTCTCCTCAAAAAATCAGCGATTACATCACACATTATATATATTACTTCATGAGCCATCAATAATGCTCCAATACTTCTCATATTAAGTACAATCTTCTATTCAAAGATTCAGTTTGCATTACACAGTATCAATTATTTTTCAAGCCATCAGTAATGCTCAAATAGATCTCACTAATTAAATACAATATTCTTTTCAAAAAATCATTGTTTGCATTACATATCATCAAGTGTATCGTTTCAAGCCTCGAATTAAGCTCAAATAGTCTTCAAAACTGATATGTGGGAAAAAATAAATTCATCAGTGAAGATCAATGTCACAGTCATATCTATACAATTTACAAAGGTTATGTACATTTGAAAAAATGAAAAATACATTTCAATAAATAGTGTCACATACTCAGGTTTTAATATGACTGCGTTCTGTTCAAATGGACTCTTGGAAAAATAATTTACACATATGCAAAAATTGGGCACATATGACCTTTTGAAGTGTCATGTGTACAAATACAATCAAAGTTATATGTAGAATATGGCATCAACAGATTCAATGAATTACACTTGTACTGGCTAATGAGTCCTTAACGGTGCTAGTGTTATGTAAAATAGTGTGATAATTATAGTTGTTGACTTATGTGAACAATGTCATTGTTTAGTTATATTACTGATATTTAGTGATTTTGTGATGGTGTTGTATCCTATTGTATAATAAACAAAATTGTATGTTGTGCTGCCCTATGTCTAGCTTGCTAACTACTAGTGTCATGTGTGTTTCCAGTTCTAATGTTACTGTTTCGTGATGCGTTGTCCAGCCCGTTTGTAAGTAATGGATAGGAATTATTTTCTGGAGTTGAGTTCATGAATGCTACATGTTCGTGTTCGTGAGTGTCGATGGTTGCGGCTGAGTTGTCATAACTGCTAGGGCGTCTATGGATTCTATTGTTGCTGTTACTTTGCCATCTGTTTGAAGTATTTCTGTTGTATCTGTTTCGTTCGTAGCCATCACGTCTGGATTGTCTGTGATAGTTCTGAAAGTTGTTGGTATTGTATTGCTGTCTTCTTTGATAGTTCTGGAAGTTGTAATTATCGTTGTTGGTGTTGTATTGCCTTCTTCTATCATTAGGGCTGTAACTTTGGGTTGCTCTGCTGTTTCTTCTGTTGTCATATTTATTGTCTCGATATGTGCCACTTTGATACTGGAAAGTGCTTCTGTTGATTGATCTACATTGGCTCTTTATGTGACCCTTTATGCCGCAGTTAAAGCAGGTTTTATTGTTGCTGCTGTATTTGAATTTACTTGAATCAGTGTTAATGGTGGCAGCTATTTGATGGTCTCTTCTGTCGATGGTGTGATTGGGATGGCTGTCTTTGAATAAATTCAGGTTAGTTATGAGTTCTGTTTCGTTTTTAATTTTCTTCTCTTTCAGGAAAGTGAAAATGTTGTCTGTAACATTCAATAGTACACTGTCAATTAAGAACATATCAATGATTTGGTCTGGTCTCGTCATATCACAGTTGGAGAGTTCAAGCCACTTTAAGATATTTTGCTTAATTTCAAAAATAATTCTGTTGTAATCACCGTTCTTTTGCAATCTGATGTCTCGAAAGAGTTTTCTGTAGTGGTCCTCGGATTTGCCAAAGTGTTCGAGGAGTCTGTTTTTCACAGCCTTGTAGTCAGTCTTTTGTTCAGGTGTCAGGGTGGCTATTATGTTCAGCGGTTCACCTGCAAGATTGGCGAGTAGGTGCTTGGCCATATCTCTAGGAGACATGTCATACGTTGAGGCTATGTGCTCAAATTGCACAATGTAGTTTTCAAGAGTTTCGTTTTTCTCATTGAACTTATGGAACTTCGAGACGTATGGTTTGGCTTGCTGTGTCAGTGGTTGTAATATGTTCGGATTCACTTTTGCAGCTTCCAGTTTAGCTAACTCAACTTTTCCCTCTATTTCTTTCATTTCTTTCTGATGCGCTCTTTCTGCCGCTCGTTCATCTCGTTCCGCTACTTCACGTTCTTTCTTCTTTAATTCATCCAATTCTCTTTCGATAAATTCTCTTTTCTTTTCACCCTTCAATTCCATTTCTCTGGCCAACTCCAAGATTTTATCATAGGTAGACATTGTTGATAGGTATGGGTTTAGGCTCCAAGTGTGTATAATGTCAATAAATATTAAATAATCTTCAACGTGTATAAAGTCAACAAATATATAGGATTCCAATCTGTATGTAGTATTAACTGTGTAGTGAGTGCTTAGTTATCAAAATACAAATAATAATGTCTCACTTTGCATGTATCTTTGATATTTAAATAATAGATGGCCAATAAATGTGTTGAGTTTGTAATCAATGTGTGCCAAATACAATGTACAAATGAGTAAATAGTAATAAGTGTTGCGTCAAAATGTACCAACAAAATAATCAGAGTACGAGAAATGTGTCAATACAAAATAAGTACAAGAGCTCAAAAAATAAGGCTCTAATTCAAGTGATAGTATATATGTACACAATATTATTACTTCAAATATATCTTTGTAACATGTTATATGTGCAGTGAAAAAATGAAAAAAAAATTAATTAATGAGAGAATAAAGAGATAAATTAAAGTATAGGTGACGAACACAAAAACAATATAGATAACAATACAGTCTGCTTTAAAAGAAATCAATAAATAGAAGACTTTGACAAGAGAATCACAGATATGTAAATACAAGACTTACACAAACAAACAATACGAATACAAAGAGAAATCACACTACGATTGTACAAACAAAACTATATACCACTAAACAAAAAATTTCAAAATGATCTAGAAGTCCCTACCGAACAAGGCTGGTCTACTCGGACCTTATTAGGACTAGGAGAACAACAAGAAAATCCCTAAAGATCCCTATCAGATGAAGTGAAATGGAACGGAACAAATAAATTGTGCCGATTCAGTCTCAAAACATAAGACAGACCCACGCCGACCGCCATTTAAGGTAACAAATATAAAAAATGAAAATCAATTTAATATGGTTCCAAGAGTTATCAATCACTAACTCTATATATAATCAACTTCAATTACTGCTATACCACAGCAAAATCAATGTACTTTATTAATCATATGAATATATTCAATCCTTAATTATAACTTACAGACTTTCTTTTGTAGACTGATGTAGATTAATCCTCTCTTGTAGCTTGTCAAATACAAATACAGCTTGAGTAGTTCAATAATAATCCATGGGTAAGGTAACTAAGTAATCCGATTGAGAATACACATCAATGTGAGCATCAAAGTAGTAGTAAAATAATCCAGTCATATGCCATAAGATGGCTCAAATGCTCAAATAATGTCAAAAAATATTTCCTCTTGACCTTTACAATTAACACAAGTCCAACAGGTAATCCAAATAATCCAATAAGATAATCTAAAATGTAAGTGTAGTAATGCAGGCATGTGTTATTTCTTCGGCGTACAACGATGACTAGGAGAGCGCCAATAGGTACAAGTTAGTCCAACTTCAACGTCAAAGATCAATAATCCAAAAGTACATTCGTATAAATAATCCAACAGTACTTAAGTGGAGAACTTCAGCTTAGATAATCCAAATATGTAAAGTCTCTGAAAAATTAGAATGACCATAAGTGAACAGAGGTCTAAATGGAGGACCTTCTGTATAGCAATGTAAGGTGAAACCTCGACAATGCAAGAGCGTGTCAAAAGTTGGTGACGAGCGCTCACGTGGAAACGATGTATCATCTGTCTTCAGGCGACGCCTTGAATTTTACACCCACACAAATGTATCAGCTGTCTTCGAGCGAAGCCTTGAGTTTTTCACCCACACAAATGTATCAGCTGTCTTCGAGCGACGCCTTCAGTTTTTCACCCACACAAATGTATCAGCCGTCTTCGGTTTCTGCCGATGGTGATGTCTCAAGATGTCGACAATAGTGGAGAAATAGGCATTGACTAGGTTTAAAATATACATATAAGATCCTTTTTTGTCCAGTAGATATAATGGTCAGTTTGTAGACTTCATCAAGCCCTAACTTGAGAACTGCTTGATCAGACACAAACTGTGAAAGATGGAATGTGATAATATGAATATATATATATATGAATACAATATTAAAGTGCTGACTTATTTATTACTAAAGCATCTCCAGATTTTCTTTTGCTAAGTCTTTCTTTTAACCAACTGGTGTGGCACAGCAGTAGGCTCTTTTTTTTTTTCATTGCAAGTCTATGGTTATTTTTTAAAAATCTTTTTGTCTACCAACACTCTTTAAACTATTTCCCAGGTGGATTCCCTTCTTTAAATTTCTGTCTGTTAACATTTCAGCAAAGGTACAAGATATGAATACATTGCTTAAGTCCTGAGAATGTTCTGCATTAGACACTTTAGGCCTACTCTGCTACTCTATCACCTAAATAAATTAAGTTATGCTTCTTTTCCTTGGTCTTTGTTTCACTGCCAAGTTTGATACTTAATACAAAAAGAGTCAAAGGAATTCATCAGATTAATTTAATATTTAAAAATAGAATTGACTCACCATTAGCTGTCCCAAATGAATGAACCATAATGTCAGGTTGACCATTAACCCTATCTTACTGTACCAGACATTCATGCTTGTTAGTTTAGCCTAAAGATAACAATGGTAGTGATATTTATTCTACTAAATTTATATAACTGGTAATAAAATATTGTTAAAACAAAAGAAAGTCCATAGAAAAGAGATACAAATAAAACATAAAACAGTCTAATTTAAAACTAAATAAAATGATTAATTAACACATTCTTTTTAAGACTGGATGGCTGCCTGGTTGTGCAGTATGCACACTGGATTATCTTTCACAATGGTGCCAGGTTCACACTCTGCCAGCTGACATCAAACTTTTGAATTCATTTGTCAGTAATTATATTTTCTTTTTTTTTTTAAATACAAGCCTCATGCAATAGCAGTCTTTAACTTTTTCTTTATTGTTATAAATTATTTTAAGCAGAAGAATCTAATGAAATATACTTACAAAACTTCCTTTAAGATTTCAAGTTAAAAGTTAACATCATCCCAGGGTATACCAGGACCTATACAGATAGAGTGGTCATGAGTCTGAAATACAAATAAAGTGATTGTGTCTGAAAAACTTTTTTCTTTTATTAATCAGAGTTAATATGTCATCTAGGTATGTCAAATAGATAGGTTTTCCAACCTGTAGGTATGTCTGACAGGCATGTCATAAAGAGTCTTACAGTCTAGTAATGTAACATGCTGACAAATTTTTTCTTTAGAATCTTAAGGGGAGGGGAGGGAGGTAAGAAGAGAGCTTTTAAGAAATTATTACTCACTATGGTTTCAATTACAACGGTCAGGTCAGTTCATCAGAGCTGATCAATCCAACATAAGATCCACTATTTGGTAGTTGACCTACGCCACTGTCATGCTTTAAATATTTCAAGCCAATAGAAGTAAATTGAGTTGTATGTGCTGAGAAAGGAAGACAAAAAAATGTTTGTAAAATGTTTCACATATTTTAGTTGTTCCTTCAGAGTTGAAGATAATTTACTTCCTAGTCCTAACTTCCAGCAGGATGACAGCAGGCAGGGTATTAACCCAGGACCATCGAGAAGTCCAAACAATATACCACACGACCAGGCAGCCAGCCTGTATGTATTATAAGTGTGATTCAATATGTTATAAATCTATATTTTATATATGTTATAAGTGTGATTCAATTTGTTTAAAACTACAAAATTTTTTTTTTTTTAGGTTTACTGTTTTTGACAGTCAAAATAGTGGTTTACATTTTTTCCCCACCATTTAAGAATTCCGATTACAATATAAAATTTAAAAAAATAGAAAAAAAAAACACATACACACATACAAAAGATTTGTAAAAAGCCTTGGCAGTCACATCAAACATTTTTTCAAAACCAACAACATGCACATCCTTGATACAAAACACACACACTGGTGATTTTAGCCATAAGAGGTGTACCTGTTACCAGATGTACCAGTAAGGTTGATTGGCTGTATTGTTAAAGATTAAAAGCAAACCATTATCCATACAGATCTAGTTTCACTAGAGAAAAGATTTTTTTTTCTTGGTATCCAAATTCTTATATATAAGATTTCTATAATGTGTCTTCTTTCTACTATAACATGCTCAGTACACTTTTATTGTATAAATACGGTAAGGGTTATATAATTTGGCTCTAAATGAAAGATTTACCTGCTTTCCATATGAAGGGAGGGGGGGGGGGGGCAAACATTATAGTTGCCTGACCAAGGTTCTAATGCAGTCATAAGACCATATCTAGTATGACAGTCGACAGTAGAAACTTGCAATTAGATTCCAAGCAATAGTTCTACACGTATATAGTGAATTTAAGATGTAGCACATAAATTATAATTTCCAAAATCTAAACATAATTTTTTTATTGCACAAAGTTATCCAGCTAGAGCTAAACTTTAAAGTAAGAGGCAATTCACAGTTGGAAACATATGAAAATATAAAGTAAAAATATTAATGTCCATCATGCATCAGGTTTAATTACAAAATGAGGATACTGAACACTTCAAGAACTTTAAATATTTCCTTTTCCACAACCAAGGTAACCAATCGAGCCTAGTAGGAAGCGTGGTCAAGAGGCCAACTACGCTTGAACTTGGCTTAGCTTGGCTGCCTATGAAGGGGGCAAGAGGTTCGACACACAACTCGAGTTGAGTTGTGTTTACTGAGTGCTTTAAGGCAGTTAGAAAACCTACTCCTACTGGTCCACAAATGAGATTGGACCATAGTGCTCTGAGCATGCTATAAGCATGAAAGTAGCGCTAATGAAAGCCGTAATTTATTTATATAGTAAATATTTAGGGTTAGAAACATGCTTACAATTCAAGTAGATTTCCTTATTGAATGACACTACAAAATGTAATCATGTATAATCTGGATATTCTTCTTTGTTTTTATTATTCATTAACTTCAACAGACCTACTTTTTTTCAGTGTCAGAGCAGAAGCACCAACAGATGTTTAATTTTTTTTTAATCTTTTTTTAAAAAAAAGACTCACAACATAGCAAGTAAACTGCTTTACTATCGAAGTTAGTGGAATTAAATCGATATCTATTTAGGTGAATAGATAGTTCCAGACAGGATGCATGCCATAGTTTTACTTCTTCTAGACTTAATCATTATTTCAATTTATCAGACAATAGTTACCCAGATAACGGTCCTGACTGCCAGGTCGTGCAGTTTGCGCGCTGGACTGTCAATCGGATTTATCGATGGTCTCTGGTTCAAACCCTGCCTGCTCCCATCCCCCGTCACCCTGCGGGAGGTTTGGACTAGGAAGTAAACTATCTTCAACTCTGAAGGGACATCCGAAACATGTAAAACAATTTACAAACATTCCAAAGATAAATACATGTTAAATTAGTTATAGCTTATGAAGACATATAGCTATTGACATAGTTTTGATTTAAATTTGAGGATAAAATGTAAAAAAAAAAACCTTCATTAAAATTATAAGAAATATATAGTATATTCTATAGCCCCATTTTCTAAAAGATCAATAGCAAATATTTTTTTTTATGCTTTGTTTAAGCCTGCTTAGCATACTTTATAAAAGTGCATAATTTGACTATAGTAAGTATTGCTTATAATATTAGCTTTTTCTTGCAAAGTAAAGTAGAAATATTATTTTAAAATCAATTGTTGATTTAACATAATCATCAATTTAGTGGCTCAGAAAAGAAGAAATGTCTGAAAAAATGATTATTATTTTTAGAAAGTTGCGGATTAAAATGTAATAAGAATGCCTTTTAAAACTTGCAATCTATAGGGCAGATGATGTAAATGTCATCTGTTTCTCTGTGGCCTACAGTTATAAAGGTATCATGATATGGCCAGCACAATGATAAACCTTCTTTACTTTCCCCAACTAATGTCATTAAAATTGCACGGACTTGAGGCACTCTATGATCCTGAAATTCAAAAACAATCTTCACCAAGATTTGAACCTGAAAACTCTAGCTCAAAAGCAGCTGCACTTAACCACTTAGCAAGTTCTTCCCCCCCCCCCCCCCCATTAAAAAAATCAAATTTTCCATTATGAATCAGCACATCATCATTTGCAGAGAGAATTGCTGCCAATCTTGTGCCTATACAGGATATAGCTAGCTTAAGTACAATAGAGATAACTTTATTCAAGAATTTTTAACTTTGGCTGAATGTGCATTGTGACAAGCTAATTCAGGAACTGGCTTATACTGTAACATTTATTTAAATATTTTAGACTAAAATTACAACTATTATACACTAAAATAAAATGTTATTTCATTCACTATGCCATTATGTTATGGAGTGTTTACCCTGGCCCAGCATCCTCCTCCTTTTGCAGCATTACATGTACTGTAATCTTCAGGGGCCCAAAGACTTTTTCCAGTGATGTAAGCCTCCAGAGAATCATATGTCCTTGGATAATGGCAGCTCTGAACAGAATCACTTTTGCATAACACTTTCCAAAACTAAATATATTAATATATGCCTTTATTCTAAAAACAACCTCATAATAATATACTTATTCTTTTAAAAGTTTCATAGAATTTATTACATGCTAGATATCCTTATATGTTCACCTAGATGTCTACAAGCTAGCAGAGCTGTTTGTTAGAAAGTTGATTAGATCTTTCCAAACTCAGAAAACCACTTTCAAAACTTAATAAATAATGAACAATACACAAGTTACACCTAAAATAAAAATGCCAACAAAAGAGCTATTCAGGCTTCAGATGGGAACCCACAGGCACAAGGCACAGAGGAAGACCAAAAAGAACAGGACAACACAATCTTTATATCTTCTAGATTACAGGCATTACTTCAAAAGAGAATATAATTATGTCCTATGCATTTCATGATCAATCTAGTCATGCATGTTAATAAGTTACTTCAACTCTACTAAGTCATTGGTTTTCCTGGCCGATTGAGGCATCCCATTCCCCTCTCTAATGGCAGTAGGGAAAATTGAAAATAATTATGTGGTTTTGTCTTTTTATCTGTTTCTATCTCATCATCACTAGTTTTGGGGAGTAAAAAACTTAACCAACATACCCAATAGCATAAACAGATTTAGCTCATTTTTTTTTTAATCTTTTAAGATGTCATGAGCAATATCCCATCCTCCATCATGTGCTAGAATTAAAATATTTTTAAAAGCCATTTAAATCCCAAGTCTGGGTGAAAAAGGAGGAGGGTTTGGCGTGGGGCTAGTGACCCCCACCCTGTAAAACCACTATTGCTACAGAAACGGCAAACTCGACACACCAGGTGGGAGGAGGCTTCAGACATTGCCAGTGACAGATCTTTATGGAGACAGCTTGCCGCCCAATGCGCCGAACGGCGCGGGAGGACCTAAGTCTAAAGTAAGTTTAAATCTAATGCATTTCTCAAAGTCTGCAAATAGAGAGATAACAAAGATGTCTGGTAAATGTTGTATGCAGGCCTTCTAACAGAACTAATAATTTCAAAAACAAAAATGATTTGGAAAATATGACCCTAAATATACAATCTGTTGAATTTCAATAATCAATTTATTTATGAACCATCTGGTTTATTATATATTAAAAAAATATTTTGATAAGTTTAAAAGTTATAGAAGATTGTCCTTATGATCACTTGAGAAAAAATGTCAATATACATTAAAAGTCAGAATACTTTTTATATCATTTCTACAATGATCATCCATCCCAGTGGCGCTACAGCCCATGGAGGGCTCTGGCCTGCTTTAACACATCCTTCCATTCAGATCTCTCCTGGGCCTTTCGTCTCCACGCCCTAACCCCAAGCTGCTTCAGATCTGCTTCCACGTCATCTATCCATCGCATTCGGGGTCTGCCTTTGAGTCGCCTGCCTTTTGGTTTTTGCCTGTACACGATTTTCGCCCCTCTGTTGTCTGACATTCTTTCAAGGTGACCTGCCCAACGTAGTCTGTTCTTTTTTATTTCGTTCACTATTGGTGGGTCTTCATATAATTGATATAACTCATGGTTAGTGCGTGTCCTCCACCCTGTTTCATCCTGTATGGCACCATAGATTTTCCTAAGGATTTTTCTTTCCCAAGTGTTAAGTAAATTTTCAGATGTCTTTGTCAGTGTCCAGGTCTCACTTCCATACATTGCTGCTGGTCTTATTATAGTTTTGTATATTATTTTCTTGGTTTTACTTGAAATCATTTTGCTCTTAAGTAGATGGTGGGTGCTATAAAATGCCCTGTTGCCTGCTGCTATTCTTTCCTTTATTTCTGTTAGTAGGTCATTTTGAAATTAATAGTACTTCCTAGATATTTGAAAGTTTGGACGTTTTCAAATTCGTGGTCTTTGATTTGATATTTTGTCCCTCTGTTTGATTGTCTCTTGTCATTGTGATGTACTTGGTTTTACTGTCATTGACCTCAAGTCCTGCTGGTCGAGATGCTTCTTCTAGTTGTATGAAGGCTCTAGCGATGTCAGAGGTTTCTTTACCCAATAAGGCAATGTCATCGGCATAAGCAAGATATTGTAGAGGTTGGCTGTATATCGTCCCTGTTGGTTGTGGACCCATGTTTTCTCTCCTGAAGTAGTTAGTAATAGTTCCCCTTGTGTTTATGTGTATATTTCTTATAACTCTCTCCAGTGTTAAGTTGAAAAGCATGCAGGAAAGTGCGTCTCCTTGTCTTAATCCTCGTTTAATCCTAAATTCCCGTGAGTGTTTTCCTTGTATTATGACTTTGCTTTTTGAGTTGTTTAATGTCATATGTATAAGTCTTGTCAGCTTATTGGGTATTCCAAAATCCTGTAGTGTGTCATATAGGTATTTCCTTCTGATACTGTCATAAGCCATTTTATAGTCTATAAAGAGTTGGTGGATTGGTATGTTGTATTCATGGCATTTTTCTAGTATACATCTTAGTGTGAAGATGTGGTCGGTTGTGGATTTGTTGGGTCTGAAACCACATTGGTAGTCACCTAAGATTTCTACAATGATTCCCTATAGAATAAGTGATGCCTTTTGATGACAAGAAACTATTCTTTAACTCTTTGACAACTATCAGATACATCCAATATGATCTGGTAAAAACAAAAATCTTCACTTTTTCCGAAAAAATATACAAGTATTATTATACAGTATGTCTTATAAAGATAGTATAGTATAAAATGTAGACAATTACCTTTATAATAAGTCCCAAGATAAGTTAGGAATGCAGTATTTCCCGTGGCTGTGCAGCCCCAGCTGAGACCTACATATTTATATAATCAACACTATAGCCTCTCTCATTCCATATCTGATGAAGATAAATTAAAATTAGTTGTTAGATTTATACAAAGTCCCTGTGGGGCTGAGGGGCATACACCAGTTGGCTACCTTTCAAGGGGGCTGGATTTAGAATTCCAGTAAGCACCACACATTTTCATAAATTTTCAATTTAGATTTGGCTTGAGCTATGTTGCAGAAAGGGTTTAGTAAGGGTTGGAAACAGCATGGAAATCTTCTCAGAAATACTGCTTCTCCCCACATGTTCCCCAAAGAGCTTAAACTGAGCACTGAGCAAGCTTTATGTTATGATAAACCAAAGAAAAATAATAAATAAATAAACATCTAAATTTCATTCAACAGAAAAGTAAAATCTAGACAGTCAACTGTTAATTAAGGCTAGTAGAAACTAGAACAAATATATTCGTTTTGTAGAGTTCATTTTCAAGAATGTTTTTTTTTTATGTTGCTATCTTGACTAAGGCTAACTCATTTGACACAGAGGGCATTTCAAACCCAAGCAAAGGGGCATAGCACTTGTAATACATATTAACATAAACTTTTTCATATAGAGTTAAATATAAATATCTTTATATTATGAACTAAACTGTGTATGTAATAGAGACCAACAAAAAAACAAAAACAGTCTAGAGAAAACCAATACATAAGACCATAGAAAGTGTAGGGGCAGCTACGGAAACTTACCCCAAAGTAGTCTATTGTTAAAATTATGCCTTCTTTTAGCTCCAGTAATCCATCCCTTCTTTGTCTACTCAATCAATCATATACACTCTGGACTATCGTTTAGTGGTCTCCAAGATCCTAGGTTAGACCCCTGCCTGCTGCCACCCCACATCTTCTTGTGGGAAGTTCAAGCTAGAATGTAGTTGTTTTCAACTCTGAAGGAACATCTGAAACATGTAAAACATTTTTACAATAATCAGAATGGGTCACCACAATTTAGATCCTGCACACATAATAATTCCAGACTCATCATAGTTAATCAGTAAGTCAAAGTTAATAAGTAAATACTGTTTGCATCAATTTAATTTAACTGAAAAAAACAACATTATTACATTATAATAAATATGTCATAGAAAAAAGCAGTTTTAAAATCATAATCAAGAAATTACTATTTTTCTCAAATTTACCTTAATTATAAATAGTCTAAGATTTCATTCCCCTGAATCTCTGGATAGTTGACAAAGTAGTTTTGAAGTTGCCTAGGAAAAAAAATTTTTTTAGGAATTAGTTTCAAAAAGATCAAACTCATGCCTGTAATAAACCTTCCTCAGTTACCAGTACTATAAAAAAAAAAATCCTGTGTTTGGTACCATGGGGTCAGTTTAAGCTTTATTAGTCTCATTGTAATTTTTTTGAATTCTCTTAATTAAATAACATTAAATCTCTAAAATCAGTGGCCTGACTTTTAAACTTATCTGTTTGTTTCTAGTGTAACAGTGTAAGCTTACTTTATCAACTCTATGCAGTCTCATTTATTCTATTTTACATGTTGTTGTGTTTTTTTTTAAAGCATCAAATTTACATAAAGAAAAAAATAATATCTTTTTGATGTATTTTTTTTTTTGCCTTTTTATTATGTTTTTCTTTTAATAGGCCTACATAGATCTCTATATATTTTGAACTTCCAAATTACAGCAGTTTTTTGTTTAGAAGCCATAATGATATTATGCACTATGCACATTACCAAATTAGTTAATTTAATTAGGTTTGGACAAAGATGTAAATTAGATTTATATAGATCTTTACCTATACCTTTACCTATCCCTTAGTCTGTTGGACCGTTGGGGCACCAGGCAACATTTGTCGACCGTCTTTCTCCATTCCTCCCTTTTTTTGCCTTGTTTAGAACCTCTCTCAATGGCAGGTCTGTCCATTCTTTAATGTTGTCCTCCCATCGCTTTTTCTGTCTGCCTCTTCTTTTCCTGGCACTGTTCCCTGAAGGAATAGTTAGCAGGTCGTCATGGGCTCCGATCGCTACAGTAACCCTGTCTCTGATTTCTTGGTTTGTGATGCGGTCTTTGAATGTGATGCCTAGGATCCTTCTGTAGCATCTCAATTCCATTGCTAGGATCCTCCTCTCAAGCTCTGCATTCAACGTCCACGACTCGCAAGCATATAAAAATGTGGCCATGACCAGAGAGCGCATCAGTCTGATTTTGGTGCCGAGGGTTAAGCCCTTATCTTTCCATATTATTTTAAGTTTTGAAAGGGCTGCTGTGGACTGTGCTATTCGGGCCAATAATTCGGGTTTTGTTCCCTCATCTGAGACAATAGCTCCGAGGTATTTGAAGCTGTTAACACTAGTTAGCTTTTCACCTCCAATACTGATGCCTCTTTTAAAGCCCTGATGGCTATTGGTCATAATTTGAGTTTTTTCGGCATTTATTTGCATGCCATATGCTGCGGCAGTCTTGTCAATGCGTATCACCAGGTCAGCTAGTTCTTCTTCTGTCCCTGCTAGGCCGTCAATGTCATCTGCGAAGCGCAAGTTAGTAATTCTTCTTCCTCCAATGCTAACAGTACCTTCATAGCCCTCGAGGGCATCTTCCATTATCCTTTCAAGGAAGATATTGAAGAGTGTTGGTGACAGTAGGCAGCCTTGTCTTACTCCAACTGTGGTTTTGAACCAGTCCCCAATATTATTGTTGAAGTACACCGCACTCTTGGCATCCTTGTAGAGGTTCTGGATAACTTTGATTATGTTTTTATTAATGTTGTACTTTTCCATTGTCGCCCAGAGTGCTCTGTGCCATACTCGATCGAAAGCTTTCTTGAAATCAATAAAGACACGGAAAAGATTCTCTTGGTGTTGGAGATATTTCTCACAGTGTAATCTGAGGTTTAGGATTTGCTCTGTTGCGCATATATAGATCTAGAGTCTAGTAATCTTTAATTCATAACATGTTATGATGACTGGTAATCTGATTATAATTATGACATGTCACATGGTGTAAAATAAAAATGATAAGATTCAACTTGGCAGAATTTAAGTCATTGCATGACTAGAATACTAGATGATAAAAAAAGTAGATGCATGACGCGTAGCCATAGGACATAATCATCTTCTTTTTTTCGAAGTAACGTCTGTATTTTATAAGATAAGATTCAACAATCTAATTCTAATATTAGGTACTTTGACATCCCTACTCCACTGACCTATAAACTGCTAGACTAGCTGCTATATAGTTTTGAAACACCATGGCTAGACTTCCAAAACCATGGTGTTAGTTGATTGATTGTTGTTTTTACATTTGCTTCATGTTTTAAGAACCCTCATGCTAATCTTAAAGGAGGATTCCTAAGCTTTTCAATGATACCACATTGTCAACAAATGAAAGTCGTATTTATTTAGAAAATTTACAGTAAAGTCATAGGTAAGAATGATTTTGCATTTAATATAATTTTTAAGCAAGCTTGGAATTTTTTTATTGAATTTAGACGTAGATTTATGCTTAGAGTTTGTTATTTCATTATTTTTTAATGAAATTTTGTCCTCCAAAATTAAAAAAACTTCCCCAACATGCTATAAATGATGCCAAATTAGGCTATTTTTCGAAATGGGTATGTGGAAAAATTATAACTACCATAACAATCTATGACTATAGTATCACAATCAATATTTTTATTATAGAGTAGTGTTAGAAATATTTTTTTTCTATATTTAGGTACACAAAATATAAAAGGAAATCAGCTAATTAAGGCAAGTTTGGGTCCATCCTGACGATGTTAAATGAAGTCACTCCATGATGCAGCGACATGTGGCGCCAGACATTAGTAATTCTTGTGGATAATATGAAGTATAAATGATTTATGCATTGTTTAACAGCTTATCTTTGATCAACCTAGTGGAGAGAATTCTATCAAGGTGTTATTTTACATTATATTTATAAATATTATAAAGCTGAGGAATTTTCTACCAAACGGCATTCTAGAAAAAGGATCGAAGTCAATTTTCAAACTATTGGATTAGCTGTGAATGAATGTTAGCTACATGTGAGATGAAACATTCAAATTCAAAATCATATAATGGGGTAGCTGTGTTCCAAATTTCAAGCTTTTATCTATTATGGTTATAAAGTTATGATGAGATAAAGACGAAAATTCATTTTTTTGATCACAGCTTTTTGGACATTTTCTATAGTCCATTTTTCTACACATAAAACGGCATAACTTTGCTCCTATATAACATAGAAAGATAAATGTGGTATCATTGTAACCCTCTCAGGAAGCTCTACATAACTAAATAGCTTCTGTTCATATATAGAGTAGTTTGTGCTATTCGGACACCTATAGGCCAAAATTTGAAAGTTTGACTTTGACAGCGCATTATTTTACAATGGTTTGACATAGAAAAGAAAATGATGCATCAAAATCTTCTTTAGTTAAAGGAGAATAAGGATGACTACTTATATTTGTTCCCCAAACCTATATTTGTTATTATATTTAAGGTCGAAGAGGCTGTGTGTTTTCATTTAAATCGGACACATTTGACCCACATTATTTGATTTCGGACACCATAATTTATTTCGGACAGTCTCTATATTGAGGCATCAATAAACTCAGATTTTAATTCTATATTAACATTAACTAAATTTTAAGATCCCCAGGCATAGCCCCTCACATGAAATCATTACGATGTTTTCAAACTATGCATAAATACGAACACAAAAAATTAAAATATGAACACACTTATTCTACCAAAATTAGGTCACTGGAATAGTGATTTCTGCACCGACTTTTAGACTTATTTTATGTTTGTTTATTTTATGTGTGTTGAATGTTTGGGGTTTGCATGATTAGATGTGTGTTGAATGTTTGTGTTTTTTTTTGTTTATTAATTTAATAAATTTCTAATACAGATGATCTTTTGTAGTATAGTAGGCCCCTGCAGGTTACTATAGCCATTCTTGCCTAACTGAATCCTCTATATTCTCTCTATAAAGCATTTAACTTCATTCAATGTACCAAGCTCACTTCAAACATTTGCCCATTTATTCTCTATTGAAAAAAACAACAACAAACGAACAAATATAATATAATAAGATCATTTTTATTGATGTCCAAAACTGGCTGTCCGAAATAAATTTTGGTATGAAAATCGTACTTTAATTCGGACACTGTATTAATTTTTTTTTTGGTATGGAATTAGAAAACTTGGCTTATGAATCAAATAAAGTAGCTCCAAAAACAGAATAAATATTGCCAGGCTCATTAGTATAGACTTAGCCAATCAAAAAATATAGTCTTAACTCTAGGAAGAGGTAAAGTCATCCGGGTAACATAGGGAAAAACAACAACCTGACTAACAAATTTGAAATTCGTTTTTCTTACATAAAAAGACAGCTAAATGGAAGGAAATTGGGCCAGAATCATTGGAAAATGGACAAGCACATTATACAGCGCGCTAGTTTTATAATACATATTAAAATAATTATTTAATGACCACAAAAAACAGCGAATGTCCGAATTCATGTAATGTCCGAAATGGTATTAGTATACGACACTAGAAACGCTAAATTAGGTTTCTGTTATATTTTCAGAATATGCAGAAAAAAATGCAGATTACAAATATGTAATTTGATTTCCTCGGAGATAAATAGTTTTTAAAATATATATTTTTAAGTTTTAATTCTTATTACCATATATTGTCATTGGAAATACGCCATTTTGATCTTAAGGCTTAGTACTAGACTATCTCCCTTGAATTACTTGCCAACTTTTTTCTGTTGCTGTTTTGTCTTTCTTTCTAGCAGCTATTAAGTCTAGATCTAATATTAAAATTCATTTAAAATGCAAACAATCTTTTGTACTTTGAAAAATAACTAAAAATCGAAATTAAAATCATGTAGTTAAAGTAATAACAACAGACAAATAGAAAAATATAAAAATAACTCTAAGCTTAACAAAATATCTTTTATTGGCAAAATAAAAGTAATTAAATAAATAGATACTGGTACCCTGACTTTAAATACATGAAAATAATGGACATAAAAATTATTTAATGATGAAATTAATGACATGCAAAAGAAAAATGTAGTATCTTTTTAAAAAATTGGTATATTTGTATTTTTTATGTAATAAAATACAAAGGCAAGAAAAAAGAATTTAATTAATAAATTTTAAGTTAAAAACATATACCCCATTAAATATACAAACCTCTATACTTAATTAAATATCTTTATTGGCAATTTAAAAATTGACAGTAAATAAATAGGCATTTAAATACATAAAAATAATAGACATTAAATGTTATTTAAGATATTAAAAAGCATGCAAGAAAAAATCAAATAGTCAAATAGATCTAATCTGTACATATTGTAAGATGAAATATTAATCAAAACTTAAAAATTTAGGCTAAAGTATCATACTCCAAGCTGTGGATTTGGCAAAAAACAGTTACATGTGGCCTCTTGTGGTACAACCACATCAAAGTGATTACCATTTGTATGCAATAGTGTTATGTTGCAGCATATATGGTTGTCTGTGTGAGATAGTATGTATGTGTTTGCATCATGAAATAAAGGTTCTAATAACAACCATGAGTATTTCGTTTTTTTGTGGTTTGGTGAGAATGTGTAGATGTCTCTTTGCAGTAGTGTAGCAGCTGCAAGTATTTCTGCAGTTGTGGCCCATGTTGTATCTTTTTTCATCAGCTCCATATGCTGCTGTTAAAAAAAAATATGGTAGCTATAAGTACAAGTTCTTTATCCTTCTCTTATTATGTAACTTATAATCATATTGTAAACTAAAATGTTAGTAATAAATATTATATACTAATTAATTTTGTTGTTTTTTTGAAAGCAAAAATCAATAGCTGCTTACCTTGAAGTCACCATCCACAAACATCTCAAAATTTTTTTCATGAGTGATCATAAAGGAAGTGACTTGTTTTCTCATATTCCTATGTTGGTCCTGAGATAAAAAGATAATTTGACTAATTGCCCTAAAAAAACAGTTGCCATCAGCAGCTATTTTAATGATCATCCTTTTTTGTTTAATCATTTCCTTTTCCAGTTGTGGAAATGTTATGGGCAATAATGTTGTGGGGATAGATGTAATCTCTAATGATGGTGTCATATCAGGGTGTTTTGTGATGGTGGTGATTTGTGACATTGACATACTTTCTTTTGCTGTCAAAATGGGTTCAACTAGTGAGTGGGTTGTGATGGTAGTTTGAGGCATTGTTTCTCTTATACCAACAGGCTCTGTTTCAGGTGGTGTAGTTTCTTGTGCTGTTTTTGGATCATAGTCAGTTGATATTGGCCTGTATAAAGTACCAATGTTTTTGAAGATTTCATGAAACCTTTTTTGATAGATAGAGTTCTTAAACCGAAATAAAAACTCCATCAAGTGTCCAGACATGTGATGCCTTTTGTTGCCAGCTTTCGGTATATTCCACCTAACTTCTCTCCAGAGCCTCTCAATATGTTGAGTATGAGCTTTTGTCTCTGGATTCACAAAATTGTAAGAGTGGTTTACAGTTAGGTGGCGATACCCTTCGCTGCTCAGGCAGTCGTAAGAACGCCAGCAGTCACTCATGATGGTCGTTCCGGGTAAAATTCTCTCTTTTATGATTTGTAAAAGAGTTTCCTTTGTTCTGTCTTTCACAGGTATAACGAAACACTTTTTTGAATCTCGCTCGATGCCTCCAAAGACCCACGTACCTCTTAAAAAGCGACCTTTATTATTCTTGCTTCTTCCGAACTTTGCTTCGTCAATTTCAACAATTTTCCCCTCACCTCCTAGCATTTCAAAGTTAGTGTGAACATAGTGTTCGCACACTTCCCTTAAAAAAGAAGACCAGTCTATGATGGTTTTCCTTGGCAGTCTCAGTTCAAGTTGAAGAAAGTCTACACGAGGAAATGGCATGGTTACCCAAAATGCAACAAATTTACAAACTATGTTTTTTGGTATCTTGACTTTTTCAAACCAAGATCCAGTGTTTTGTGATACTTTAAAGTTACATGGAACACAAACACGTTTCCTATTAGGATTAATTTTTTTAATTCTTTTAGTACACCTAAAGGTGTTTGTTTTGCTGTCTAGGGTCATTTCAGCATTGCACCTCCTACAAAGCATTTTTTCACTTAAAACACCATGGCTATATAAAATTTTTTTTAATGAATTTTCATCGTCACACATATTTAAGAAATCTTGAAGCGGATAAACACAATCTTGACATGATGTAGCCATAATGTAATTTAATCTTCGTTGTTTTTATAATAATAAATAAAATATGTCTATCTTTAAATGACTGCTTAATGCACAGAGTTAAATAGATATACCGGTAAGCCTGACACACACAAACCGCAACTACACACAAACCGTAATTGAACAAAAAGAAATAGTAGAACTATTGAATGAAAAACAATGCACAATATAAGAATAAGCAATATCTACAACAAGGTAGAGAAAGTAATGATAGGACTGAAGAGTGGAAGGGAACTCCTTTTATAACAGATTCGGGAAATGTTACAATGGCATCACAGTTAGTAACCTTGTGATGGCTCCAAATAGGGATGGGGCGATGAAAATCAAAGACTTTATCAAATCTCTTTAATGAGATGAAAGAGCTTCAAGATCAAATAATAGGTCACTACTTCTGTGGACCAAATAGGGGAGGGGGACTAGACTCTATGACAATCAGAGTGTATTTGTCATACGTAACTACTTCTTGATGTAACTACTTATAGACTGCCCGCCGACACGATATGATCCAACCACGGGAGTTTTTGTCGTACATAACTATCTGTAGAAGCTGGCCGACATTATAGGATACAACCAAGAGAGTTTTGATCGTGACATCGTTTATGTTGCGTCACGTTTCAGTCTTAGTCTCATCCGACGTAGACCTTAGTTTAACTTCATGTCGGTGAAACGAACCGACAAAGAAAACAAAGAAGGATAAATTTTGACCAAATAAAACACCGTACCTTGCCCTTCTCCCTTTATGAGCATACCAGCGATCCTAGCAGTAGATGACCTAATATGACCACGGCGCCGGCGAAGCTCCGAACAGGGGAAGGTGATTACATCATACCAGCGATCCTAGCAGTAGATGACCTAATATGACCACGGCGCCGGCGAAGCTCCGAACAGGGGAAGGTGATTACATCACACCTAGTTCTGCCGTAAAGACAAAGATCGCGTGTGACGGCCGGCGCAGCGAGGGTTTAAAGGTACGTAAGAATAAACGGAGAAAATCGCCACCTGTACGGTAGGGCGGGAGAGAAAAACTTGCTTTGGACTCCGTAACGGAATGTAATACATGGGCGCTAGTGGATCCACGTGAAGAGAAGGGTTGGTAGGTGGAGTCGCTACCTCCCCCCCCCCCCAACTACACATCTTAAACAAATTTAGTGTAATAGGTGAGGAGTTGTTTTTTTTCTTAATGAACTCCGAAAGTAAAGATGCATAAATTATCTAAATAGTAGTGAATATGCTTCTTATCTGTTTCTTTATACATTGGCTTTTGATCCCCACCCTACCCAAAGTAAATTTCAGATTGTGGAACATAATAGTTTAACAGGTGCTATGTTACGTTTAACAAAGACTTTCTTGATCTAGTTACACTCGACCTATCCTCCCTCCAAGAGAGGTGGAGCCAGAGGTAGTTGTAAAAATTATAATCACAGACATTAGTCCTATCTGATCATAAAACACACGCCAAACAATCTCTGGTAGACAGTAGACTCCACTCAGAAGACCTCACGGCGAAAGAGATTTTACGAAAATAGAGAGCGCTTTAAATTCGTTAGAAATGTATAGATCTAACTGTAGTCTTAATCATCAATAGATAAAAATAAAAGTATTTTTTCTTATAGTAATAAGTTTCCCGTACTAGATCTATATCATTTATTGTCATTGCTCTAAATAGATCACTAAGTCATAATGTATAGTTTTGTTCAAAAAATAATAATAATTAAACATAACATGTAGATATAGATGCGTGTTTCATTTCATTTTATTCATGCATATTTGTTTTTATTTTATCATTATTTCGCTTTGCTTGGTGAGTTAATATATTAATTATAGATCTAATTGTTAACATATATTTTTAAATTAATAATTTCATAAGTAGAAAAAAAAAGAAGAAACAACAAGTTCATCAATTTATTAATAACATTTTATTTAGACCTTCATTTCAGTAAATACACTTAAAAAATCATAAGTTGACAGCATAAGAACAAAAACTCTCTTTAAAAAAAGCTATTGAAAGTTCAATATAGGTAAGGGAGATAAATATGCTTAACAAACAACATGGTGGTCGGCAAAGGTATCTGCGTATCTAAACTATTACCCTAAAATCTATAGTAAATTCTAAATTATATTATCGTTTATGATATTGACATTGATAATAATTTAAATAATTAATAATTAATTATAATTATCATAAAAATTACTTACCCTAATCATTATTTATATCCATATTCTACAGCTGAAACATTAATATTCCCATTAGAATCTTATTCTATTAAAGCCTACACAAAAGCCTAAATATGTTCCATTTTGAAGGCTAGCAAAAAAAAACGTAATTTTCAAAAAATCTAAAAAATCCATTCCAACATGCTTCAGACTCAGATATACTAGATCTAGATCTAGATACAGATCACCTAAAAATAGCTTCATTATCGCTCTTCTAGGTCAGAGTTAGTAAATTTATAAATAATTTCTTTAAAAACTAGCAGTGCGTGCGTAAACGAAACAACCCAAAATCGGCGACTGTCGGCGCCTTCGACATAGAGGTCACGCTTTAGTTGTCTACCTTCAGTGAAGTCCAGAAGGGCGTCGACGCCGTAGGCGCCATTATCCCATTGGTGGTTAGAAAGGCTTTTATCTAACTACCAGGCCTGGACGTGGGGCTCTTCACCCATGTCCTGTCTGAGGGCTCCCAACGGTAGACGGTCATATCGATTGACTGGGCCAGACCGGACCGGGACCTCAGGGCCGGTCCTAGCGATTGCGGGGCCCTATGCGAAACGGATAGTGCGGGGCCCAGTCTGGTAAGGATAAGGATAATAAGTGCAAATTGCATTTTATTCATTCTTTACCAAGTAAAATACCTCGAGCAAGTTAACTTTACGAACCTTGCGTGTAGCGAAGTCATACAGTATATTCTCAAAATTTTGTTTCTTGCTTAGATCACGCTCAAAAGCAATAGCAAATATTGCCAAATTGTTCAATATATCTTCGTGAATTGTTGACCTCAAGTAATTGAATGACATCCCAATATGACAATTTTGTCTTTTTTTCAGGAAATTTCTTGAGCCCGTAGAAAATCCGGATACCGAGGGAACCCTGATATATAAGTTGTAATGGTTTATTTTAATAATATACACTTAATATTAGCGCGGGGCCTATGAAAGTGCGGGGCCCACTGCTGCCGCATAGGTTGCAGTGGCCTAAGACCTGCCCTGCGTGACGTGTACACATCGCACAGTCCCCGTTCCTGGGCCCCACTCGCTACAAGTGGCCGAGAACAGTGCTAACTGAGGGGAGCTTGTCTCATATTCCTATACTGTAACCACCACTGTTCCGTGCAAGGACCGCCACTCCAGCTAACGGGACACTGATGACGGCCCCCTTGTGGAACGGCTTGACGGACTTTTTGGACTGGGTTCCGGGCGTTTTTTCCATCCCAACCCCCGAGTGAGAGAAAAAAACAAAACAAAAGCTCACCCAGGGAAGCCCGACCGGGCCTGGTTCGCTACACGTAAGCTACTTAGACTATCTAGTTTCCACCACTAGACGTTTCCTCCGGAGGGCCACGCTGAGGCGACGGGTAGCTGGAATTTCCTCCGGCTAGTTGACTACCAGTAGCGGCGACTCCCGGCAACTCTAGTTGTCAAATGGTTAAATATTGACTCTATAGCTTGCCATGTTTGTGTTTCAGACGTCAATAAGATAAACTTCTTGCAGAAGTAATCTTTTTTGTAATTCATATTTATAATTTTAAGTTCTCACTTTCTGGTCTTCGCTTTAAATGCTCTAAATTTTAAATTATCTCGAATTATGTAATTTGAGATCGATCTAAGTAAGAAGGAATACTAATAAAACAAATATTGATCAATAGTCTAGGCCAGGCCCTAGACTATGCTGACATAGTTTGAACGTAGAATTTGTGTACGCTATTAACTTACCCACATTTTAACATGTTCAGATGATTCGTTTAAAAATGATAGATAAATTTAGATACAGGAATTTAAGTTTGTAATGAACATATTGGTTTTCAGAATACGCACATAGATTACTTTGAGTGATCTTGCTCCTCGTCAGCAATGCAAATTACCTGGAACAAAAAGGTCTTTCAGAAGTACTGGATACACTATCTGGACAAGAATAGGAACATAAAAAAGGCAAAATATGAAAATACTTTTTAAAAAGCTTTTCTATGGTATGGGGAAGAACTCCACATTCGCAACTATAAATTTCAATATTGTAAAAGGAAATTTTCCCTTTCAGACCTTGCGATCTATGGGGCTAATGATGTTAAGGTCATCTGTTTCTATGGCCAACACTTAACGAGCAGGGTGTCATGAGGCCAGCACAATGACCAACCGCCTTTACTTTCCCAAATTAAGTCAGGTCACCATTAGATTTGGGTGGACCGAAATTCAACATCCCAGTCTTCACCAAGATTCGGACCCAGGACCCAAGGTTTGGAAGCCAAGCGCTTAGCCAATCAGCCACCACGCCCCAGTACAAATGTGTTAATTTTGTTGTTATTGATTCATGTATTTTCTTCGCCAAGGAATAATTGTGCAAAAGTTTCACTCAACTTGATCCAAGAATGAGAATGGGTGAAATGACATGTTCAAACTTTTTACAGACAAGATTTGGTATACGCTTAGGTTTATTGTGTAAGTGATGTGGTTTTTTTTTAAAGTTTCGGACACTTCTTTTGAAATGAAGATCATTCATTCCAGGCCAAACCTCATGCGTGACGTCGGGGGGATGACGTCATTGACGACGAGCATTGAAGTGCATATCACTCGAACAGGCGGCCACCAGGGGCGTAGCTAGGAATTTTCCATCGTTGGGGGGCCCAGGGCTTGACCTCTTTTGAGGCCTCTGTATTTTGCGTAATATTTTTTTTATGTAAAAAACACACTAATTTGGGTGCTTTCTCAAATGGGGGGGGGGGGGCCCGTTGGGATTTTCAAATACTCCCCCCCCCCCACATTTTTTTTGTACAAAGCTTATATCAACTCTGTCTGTTTGGTCAAAAAGTTTTGTAGTTTTTTTGTTCAAAAAGTATTTTTTTATGTGTTCTTGTTCATATATTAATTTTTAAGATGGGAATTTCAAGTCACTGTCCACTGAAGGAAAACCTAGATCAAAGTCAGCGCTATTGTGTCTCTAGTGCAGTGTTTCACAAACACTTCGCACGTTCTGAGTATTTAGCGAAACTTTTCGCTTATTTGTTTTTCACTTGGTGGCCTTAATATGGATTGTGTATGTGTGTGTTTATATTGTTACGATCTTCTCTATCAGGCCTTCTGCAAACACTGCCAACAACACAACACATCTAAAACAACTTGACTACAAGAGCTTCAATAAACAAAGTGGCGGTTTAATGACAAATTACATCAACAACAGCCAATGAACACAATTGGCTACACTAACTGAAATGCTTTTCTTCACAACAGAACTGCCTAACTAATCCCTACAAGTGTCTCTAGCTCGTACAGCTACATCTTCGAGGACTCTCAAGGTACTGCACAGTTTTTCTCTTGCTGTCCTGGACTCAACTGTCCTTTCTTTACACCAATGTTTCTCAAACTGTGTGCCGCGGGAGTTTTTAGAACGCCACACGTGCAGCGTTACACAGGTCTGCCTACTATTAAATTTTGATTTTACGTTGCGATGACATCTCCACTTGCAATGACCAGTAGTAGTAGTGGATCTTTCCATTATGACGGAAAGGGGTGTTAGCTATTCAGGCTATGGAATTGTCCACTCTACATATATTATTATAATGAATAAAATGTTGGCCGCCTTAGCAGACGCACAGCAGTTCTCGAATTGGTAACGATAATAATAAGCGATGTGTTTCAAGTAAATTGGTTAGGTCTATGCTAATAATAACAAATTAATAATAAGCCTTATTCATTGTTATCCATGGAGAAATACGTTAGCAAGAATGAAACTGCGAAAGCGTTAAATGAAAAGCAAGGAACCAAACGAAGGTACAAAGAAGATTACACCAGATATGGTTTCATATCTTCTGAACCATTGCCATTCTGTCTGATCTGCAATGCAACTCTGTCGAATGAGACGCTTGTTTCAAGCAAATTGAAGAGACACTTGGAAACTAAATATCCAGCTGTAAAAGCGCAACCGAAGAAATACTTTTGAAAACATCAGGGCTCAACAAAATAAACAAGCTAAGACACTTACGAACTACCTAAAGCTGCCAGAAAAGGGATTGATTTCAAGTTGGATTTTCTATTCATGACGAGATCTGGTGGTTAATGTGACGTTTCTCTCTGATTTATTTGACAAATTAAATTCAAGGACCATCGGAAACCATCATCACTGCATCCTCAAACTGAATCATTTGGTGAAAAATTGTCTTTGTGGCAAAGTAAGATCTCAAAAGGAGTCTTCGACTGCTTTCCTACTTACAATGAATGTGCTTCAACTAAAGAAATCACCCCCGAAATTCTAGACACTTTGACACACTTGCAGTCAGCATTGTGGCATTAATTTTCAACACTTGGAAGTAATGAATATGGATTGGATGGGTCAGTTATCCATTTGGAAACAATGAAGCTACAAATTTGACAACTGAAGAAGCAGAGAAGCTCATTGATTTAAAGCAACGATTGTCACAGTCTTAGTTGACCTTGCATGATCTAAAGTTCACGTCATGTTAAGAGTTTAAAAGACACGTGGAATTCCTGATGTAGAAAACAGGAAGTAGAATGAATAAAGTTGACCTTGAGTTCAGTCAAGTCATGTCAGTAAGGTCTTGCTCCCGGTCCAGGAAGGTTGGACGTTTCTTCCTGGACTGGTGTATATATATGTATATAGCATGAAAGTCGATGGACTAATGATTGTTGATTAATTATATTTGAGAGTTGATTTCATTATGTGCTTATTGAATATTAAGGTATTATTCGTATTTCAATGGATATCTATAGTTGAAGCTCCAGTGTCACTAGTAGTAATTGTTCTTATTGTTACCCGCTGAGATGCGGACGTGATTTGTGACTGACAGACATGATTGATACTTTTGATACCGCTGTTATGCGGATAGGATTGTTATTATTTCTTGACTTAATGTAGCACTAACAAGGAGTGCAGTATATTATTATTATAGTAAAATAAACTTCATGTTGTCTGCTGAACGGACTTGAGTCAGTCGTATACTGTTTGTCTTGTCACGTGTCTAGAGTACTTCAGGAAGTAAGAACCCAGTATTACACCATTCAACGTTCATTGACAACGATGCCGTTCTTAAGTCAAGTTTTGCCGAGAAAAGCCTGGATGTGTTTTAGATTTCAATCAACAAGTTATATCCTGCAATCAGTTTAAAAGCAATCAAAATAATTCTTCCATTTGCATCTTCATGGTTTTGTGAGTTTGGATTTTGAGCACTGACTGAAATCAAGTTTAAGAAAAGAGAGAGACTTCTTACAATAGACGATGAAATGTGAGTTTGTTTGTCGACTCTGGAGCCTCGATTAGATCACATTTGCTCTCAAAAACAGGCACACCCTTAACATTAAATATATTACTTAAAAACAGGTAATATATTTTTTTTCTTTTTATTATAAAACAACTGTTGTTCTTCGTGGTGTGCCGCGAAACTTTTGTAGTTCTTTTTACTGTGCCGCCAGACAAAAAAGTTTGAGAAACACTGCTTTAATAACACACTCTTACATAACACGCACAACAATAGGAGGTTTCTTACCAAGGGGAATAACTCTACACACAAACACATACACATCAACACAATGTCAACATCTCTAATTTTTTCTTTCTCTCTTTGTGTTTCTCTTCCTCTCTCTCTCTCGTCGTTTGGTATGCTTTGATTCTAGTATCCTCCCTTTGTTTCTACAAAACTGTATTTTAAAAAAAAATTGAAGATAGCATTAGGGGCACGAATATTTGTACAATGGGCTGAAGGTGACTAAAGATTCTCTCTTTCTCTCTTTAGGCACTGGAAAACATTGAAAAAAAAAAAACATAACAAAAACATAAAAATAACATTTTTAAAAAGCACAAAAAAAAAAAAACAAAAAAAAAACAATGTTACGAAGACATTTAAAAAAAACAAAACAAAAAAAAAAAAACGGACAGAAGCGAGGCTCACTACCCGATGTTCGCCTATCCGCTTCCACTAACATTTCTACCTAGGCGCCACCTTAAGGCCAGGGTGATCTGGAATTAACTCGGTGTCATTGAACCAGCTGTCTCTGCACCATTTGTCGTGGCGCTTTTATTGACCTCAACCTATCCCTTGGTTTGTTAGCCCGTTGGGGCACCACTCACGATCGCTCAACCGTCTTCCTCCATCCCTGTCTATCCTTTCAGAGACAAGCACCTCCCATTCTTTTATGTTTGTTTTCTAATCGCTTTCTCTGTCTGCCTCTTCTTTTTCCTGGTATTGTTCTCTGAATGAAGGACTTTGCAAGTACTGAGGACATAATGGTATTGCCATAATATATTTTTTAACAGTGGTCAGCAGGCCTTCATTAACCTATTATAATGTCTTGAATTACTTTCCTACGCTCTTGCGCGCGCTCCATTGGTTTCTTGTGAAAGCGAGAATCGATTACAAGGTCGCCACACTTTGTCATCAGTGTATATATAACAATGAGATGCCCTTGTACCTTAGCGAACTGATTACTCCATATGTCGTGAGAGCCCTGCGCTCAATGGACTCAACGCTTTTAGTAGTGCCACGTTTCTCCCTCAAAAGCTACGGTCTGCGTGCTTTTTCAGTTCACGGCCTACATTTTGTTTGTTAACAGCGCTTTATAAATAAAATTATTATTATTATTATTATTTCCGACCCAGTGCAGTCTTGCCAATGTTGACATTATTTTGACGAGAAACTCGTGCGCTAATGGACACACGCGATGGCTGTGTTGAAGCACGGAGATACTTTTGGGCTGTATGACACGTTGCGGGGTTGACTGCAGACGCTTGGTACTAGATTGACACGTGATATGACGTAATCATCTTCCTTTTCGAAGTAACGTTTGTAATATGTAAGATAATTTTTATCGACCCAATCAAATGAAAATTGTTTGTCTAGAACTGACCATCTCAAGTAACTACTGTAACAATAACAATATAGATGCACGATATAGATACACATACGAACAACATTCACACACGAAAAACACATACACACTCATAACCAGCGCTTTATAAATAGACTTCTATGAATTCTCGATGACAGAATGTTTATTTTAAATGAGGCCAAACATGGCGGGCTCCCTTTAATTATTGTTAACGAAAATCAAGTTTAAAAAAATGGTATTTTGGTCATTTTCAGCTCTTATTATGAAAAGATGACCATTATTAAATGTATTTTTTACATATTAAATTTTTTTTTCAATGTTATCATTAAGTAAAATACGAGCAAAACATGTTGAACTATTTGAAACGTGTAAAAACTAAAAATCGATTTTTTTCCCCAAAACTATCATTTTTGAGTGTTTCCCCTGCCTTTAAGTGGCCAAGTAGACCCAGTTGCGAACTGCATATTTTGCCATCAACCTTTGCATAAAAAGCAGGTTATCTGGGGTCTAAGTTCTTTTTTTTTCGTCGACTGCGCCTGTCTTATCTGATGAATTACAGACGTTACTTCAATAGAAAATATAATTACGGCCTGTGAGAATACAGTTATGCTAGTTAATTAGTGATTTAGTATTTGCCAAGTCATAGCTTTTCCTGGCTGATTCAGACAACCCATTCCATGCTCTAGTAACACTATTGAAAAAGGAGCACTAGTACTAGCATATAGAACAAGTAATGTGCTTTACCCATCTGTCTTTCTGAGTATTTTATTATGTTTTGTTTTCAGACAAGATAATTTTTATCGACCCAATCAAATGAAAATTGTTTGTCTAGAACTGACCACCTCAAGTAACTACTGTAACAATAACAATATAGATGCAAATACGAATAAGATTCGCACACGGAACACATACATACTTACAACCAGAGATGTATAAGTTAGACTTCTGTGTATTTCTCGATTACGTCAGATGACCTTTCGTGTTCCTTTTTTTTTTTTTACATTTTTTTCATCACTGACATAGACTTTGCAGTGGAATAACACAATGGTTATAACCTTATATAGAACACTAAGGCTTTTCACACACGAATGACAAAACAGTTCATAACAATACAGTACACACACGCTGACCTATTGTATGACTGTAGCTGGATGAGTCAACCTTGCCTGGTATTGGTAATGTAGCATTAATTTTTATTTTGGTCGCATGGACATATGCTCATTTTATTAGGATCAAGCTTCACTCCCCCCCTATATTATTTTCTAGCTCTGCCAAGCGCATTAAATTAGATCCATTGATTTCTATTTCCAAAGGACTTTTAAGCTAAAATGTCTGTAAAAGCTAAGAAACTTTTAAAAGGTAGATTTAATTGAAAAAATTATTTTGGGTAAGGATGATTTTGGTAACAGGATTTTCTATTGGCACAGATAAAGGCAAACAACTGAAGACAAGACCTCACTGAATGTAGCAGGCCTATATATAGCTGGATAGTCCATAAATTAATAAAATTAAATTAACCATTTAAAAAATGTTCCACTTAATAAACAAACATGCTCAAGTCAACATATGTGAAACATAAACATATATATATGCAATAAATAATATATCACATTTATTATTGTGCATAGTGTGAGCTATGAAACTACGGATGGCTGCCTGGTCGTGGGATATTGTCTAGTGATATGTGTCTCGAAAATCCCGGGTTCAAACCTTTCCTGGCATCCCGTGGGAATTTTGTTAATCCTCAATATAAAAATTAGGAGAGGTAAGATTTTTAACTGGGACCATGATAGCCTACACTTTCTTTTATGCAAAGACCGGAGGCCAACCCAGGACACTCCATATTTCTATTATATTTATAGTATACCAGCCATTAAATACAATAAGTTATGTAGTCATGAATGCATCAATTCGTCTCTCTACAGTATCCTGTTCACCAAGGCTAACGAGCCCTATCTGCCTGAAGCTTACTAGTTTGTGCGGTCTATAATAATATTATCAGAGAGTCGACTTCTGTGTCATCTCCTTCAAGTTGAATATAAATAGATATAAATATTAATTTATTATACTTTAAATGACCCGAGTACAATAAATATTTATACTTTAAATGACCAGTACTCATTGCGCTATACATTTAGTATCACACCCATAATTCTTGCACAGATGATTTTCTACAGTTGAGGGCATGGTATGATACCCCACTAAGAACCAAACCAACTTCCACCGGACTCAAATATATGAGCCACACATGAATTAGACTGGTTGTCAAAGGCTATTTGAGATGTATGCCATTAGGAAGCAGATATAGGTAGTGGATTGCTTATATCCATTACCACTTCCAACAATTACAACTTTGCGGACCTTGAGAATAATTTATTGCTTAACTATGCAATGTGATTCTGACTGAATGAGAGTGGATTTGAATGCCTGGATCATATAATTTCAACTGTATAGAAACATAGTCTCATATTATTTTCTTTCATGTGTCAAGAGAAGCTCAATGTATAAAAATTGTATTTTATTATGACTAAATAGAAATTTTTATAAAGAATTTTTTACTTCATTTTTATAGTGGTAAAAAATATAATTATCTTCAAGTAGTTAAAGACTTTATTTTAGTGATATGAACACAACATGTTCTAGATAGTCATCAGAGAAGAAAGTTGCTCACTAACATATATAACATTGTGTGAGCCTACAAACAAACAAACAGGAGAACAAACACAAAGTAATAACTAGAGAACCATTTGTAATGGACATTGTTTTTATTGTTAAATGCTTTACAACTTATCTGTAAGCAAAATTAATCAGAAATTTGACATAAGAGTGCTGCACCTTTGGCTATCCAGTAATCTTGTGTGTTGCTTGAAGGAAGGTGGACAGTTACAACAAAGTTAGTAGAATGTCCTGCCAAAGAAACAAACAAAGAAAGCAAAGTCAAAACAGTGGAGTTCAAATATTTATAGATCATACTATACACCTAGGGTGCAGCAGCTAAAAAAAAACTTTTATTTTTTAATTTTTTTAATTTTCTCTAAAAATGTGAATATAATAGACCAGGGCAGAGGCTCCTAATATCATTGCATAAAGAATATTACTGCCTATTATTATAAAACTACATCTATAGGGTTATTAACTTGTATGAAATCAAAGCCTGAAGCTATGGTCTTGGTTAGAAGATCTTGTCATCCACAAAGAAGCCCCTCACCTGGCAGCTGCTAGTTCCAAAGGAATGACAAAAAAAAAAAAAAAGGATATATAATATTATAAAGACTCTATCCAGGATTTCTGCCAACATAACATAACCAACTTAAAGAACTTCACAACTCAGGCTCCAAATAATGTAACACTTTAATGTCTAATAAATACACAGCCAATACTGAATACTGAACAATAACTGTACTGCAGTCTAAGCCTCTGTACAGCTGTACCAAACTCTACAGGCCTTTCCACCTCATCCTGGATTTAACTGTTTCCTATTGCCTTCACAATGAATCGTGAGACCCTCAATCATGAATCATCTAGATTGACACCTTTGTTCTTTATATAGGGTTCTCAAAGACCTTCTAGAAAGTGATTGATGATCATAAGACTATCATCATGAATTACATATATATAGTATTCAGAATACAGATCATTCCTGAAGTGTCATCCCTCATCACAGTAGACCACTCACTGAGTTCTGGCCTGTGCTATCAGTGTCAGCTGATTGCACACACAATTACCCCTACATGAATCAATAATAACATTTTTTTAAAACACAAAAACACCCCTAGATGTCAGCCAATCTGTTTTGTATGCTGCAATCTTACACAAATAAAACACTTTTTAAATCTACTTAATATTAAAAACCAATCTATTGAATGGTCAAAGGTAATCTTAGAAATGTCAATGTGAACACATTTCGTCATTAACCCTAATAAATTATTGCCTATTTTAGCCTTCTATTATAATATATAAATATAACTTTATGCTTATTATTTAAAATCAGAAAAAAAAAAGTGTAAAATAAAATTAATTATGATGAAATAACATAAAAAAATAGACATTAAATGCAAGCAATTAAAAAAAAATGCTAAAGCAGGCACTGAAGCCTGATCATAATTTTAAATTCAGTAATTTCTACTACTAAATGGTTGATTTTTTTTTTAAAGTTTCTTATTTTTTGTTTTAGCATTTTGTTAACATCATTTCTCAAAATAGTGCATCTCTTGTTTCAGTCAACATATAGGAAAGAATAGGAAACATGTCTAGCTTTCTATAAAGTACAGTTGGTCCAATCCATACTACATCAAAGAAAGCTTCTACTCAAACTTAAACAAACAAAGAAACCAGATAAGCCTACTATACTAGTATTGAAATACATAATTTGATTGGACAACCTGAAGTCATTTTCTGGGCAAACATGTCATCGGCCATTTTATAGAAGTAATGGCATATTGCTATTAGAAATACGCTCAGCTCATAATCATAACATAGGAGGCACGGTGGATGACTGGGGTCCAGGGTTCGAAACCTGGTGAAGACAGATTTTAATTTTTTGGGATCTTCTGGTGCCTCTGAGTCCACCCAGCTCTAATGGGTACCTGACATTAGTTGGGAAAAAGTAAAGGCGGTTGGTTGTTGTGCTGGCCACATGACACCCATAGGCCACAGAAACAGATGACCTTTACATTATCTGCCCTATAGACCACAAGGTCTGAAAGATGAACTTTACCTTACTTTATAATCATAACATATACACTTTTTCAGTTCCCTTGAATGTATCCCAAACAGTGGCATCAAATAGATCTATACCTAACTATTGTCAGACAATCACAAAAACTATGTGCTGAGATGAGATCTGGACATACATTAAAACTAAGCTGTAAAGAAAATGGACAGCTTCAGAAAACTAATCATGTTAAACCAATGGATGTACTAAAGCTAAAAAAAACAACAGAAAGCAAACAGGAACTTATTAAAAACCTCAATTACAATCTTTACACTGGAAAACCACTAGAAAGATCACATGCACTCTATATACTGTGACTAGCACAGCCAAAATGCAAACACCATTATTGATTTGATGAAACCAATGAATAAATCTGAGAGTTCCTGAAACACCAACAACACGGCTAGAAGCCTTATAGTAATACTATGACATCTTATATCTCTCTCTGATGCAGGTCTATTCAACACACAGAGAATGAAGTTAAATAGGTCTGCATTAGAGATTTGCTATGGACTGATGCTTGCACCCTGAATGCCTCAAATGAAGCAGATCTTATCCCTGTACACATTTTGGCTTCACAAACACAATAGGCATGGAACCAGAAATACTATGACCATAAACTGCCTGATGTCAGGTCATTGATTGATAGGTTGAGCAGTATGCACTTTGGATTGTCATCAACCTAGTCCCGAGTTCAAAGCCTGCCAGCTGGCCGTCATGCAGGAGGAATGAGCCAAGAGGTAATAATCTTCAATTCTAAAGGAACATCCAAAATGTATAAAACAAAGAGTCAGCATGCAATAATTTGTCCAGTTGGGGAGCACTGTAACAATATATGCTAATATAGATGATTAAACAAACTTTTTGTTACACATGCTAGTGCAGCATTTGGTAGACTTCAAGAACAAGGAGGGCCAAGGCGAGGACTCAGCATCAACAAAGCTGAAAGTCCACAGTTCTTCCCTCACTTTTATAAGCCATGGTCTCTATAGTCTTGACACATTCAATAGCTGAACTCTTTTTTTATCTGTGCCGCCTAAGAAAAATTTCACATGTAATAGTAAGATCCTATACATCTCAAATAAACAGTGTCCATACTTAAAAAAAAAAAGTCCAAACTCTGCTGGGCTGGGTATGTAGTAGGCATGACTTTAGTCAATTTCCTAAATGAATTTTTGAATGAATAGCTGTGCAAATGAGGATGTTCTCAACACAGAAATGATTGAGAAATTCAGGAATCCTCTTCATATTCACAGAAAGACTAATTGTACTAGCTACAGAAAGACTAATTGTACTAGCTACAGAAAGACTAATTGTACTAGCTACAGAAAGACTAATTGTACTTGCTACAGAAAGACTAATTGTACTAGCTACAGAAAGACTAATTGTACTAGCTACAGAAAGACTAATTGTACTAGCTACAGAAAGACTAATTGTACTAGCTACAGAAACGATTGAACACAAAAATCTATCTTGATATTTAACCAATCGTTTTATGAACAGAAAAAAATGTTGTATATACAGAGTAAATCAGTGAGAGATGTACAAAGAACAAGTGAGAGCTAGATCTGAAAATAAACAAGTTAGGTCTTGGAGAAAATAAACCTGTGAGAGCTGTAGCAAGACTTAACCAGACATGCCCATGAAAGCTATGGTAGGAGTTAACAAAAGATAGAAAGTGTTTTGTGAGAACATTGATCCCAGCTGTAAAGAAATTTGTTAACTTGTTACCTGTAGTGGAAAGTGTGCCAGCTCTTGCAGCAGTTTTGTAGAGTGGCGCTGGATAGAGAGATAAATCTGGTTCATAGTCTAGGCGAGGATCCATGTGCATTACAGGCAAACTGGATATCATTTAGAAACAAAGAATTAAAGATGACTTAATTTGTATAGAAATAATGAAAGCAGTAATTTCTTTTTTTCTGATTTGTTTCCCTCAATATGACTATCAAAACAGAAAGTTGTTTCTTTTTTTTTTATATTATGGTCAATTGATGGAGGTCATAAATAGTCCTACATGTTTCAAACTGCATAGTTCTTTTTACACTTTTATAAGGTTAGCTTGATACCAGTGTCTTATGAAGAAAAGCACAGATCTGAGCAACATTTTTTAGAACTATTCTTCTTGGGTCTGTGTCGCTGGTTCAGATTTTCATCTTCCAGGGAATGCATTTCTAAATTACATTGTACTATGTAGTTGAGTTAATTTTTTTTTTCTTCAGGCTGAATTTTTGTAGAGTGTATAAGAGTCATGTTCACATAAATTGTGATGAGACTAGGACACTCTTGGTTTCATTTCTGTCATCACTTTCTCTAAATATTTGTTTGCATTATTTTGGATCTTCCATTTTGTCAGTCATTTTTTTTATAGTTGAAACATGTTTTCAAACTTGCTTTTTGAACTTCAACGAGCACTGAGAGATGACTTCACTTCAGTCAGTAGAAGACAGACAAATTCTATTCAGTCAGTAGAAGACAGATGGCTTCTATTCAGTCAGTAGAAGACAGATGACTTCTAATCAGTCAGTAGAAGACAGATGACTTCTATTCAGTCAGTAGAAGTTAGATGGCTTCTATTCAGTCAGTAGAAGTTAGATGGCTTCTATTCAGTCAGTAGAAGTTAGATGGCTTCTATTCAGTCAGTAGAAGTTAGATGGCTTCTATTCAGTCAGTAGAAGTTAGATGGCTTCTATTCAGTAAGTAGAAGTTAGATGGCTTCTATTCAGTCAGTAGAAGTTAGATGGCTTCTATTCAGTCAGTAGAAGTAAGATGGCTTCTATTCAGTCGGTAGAAGTTAGATGGCTTCTATTCAGTCAGTAGAAGTAAGATGGCTTCTATTCAGTAAGTAGAAGTTAGATGGCTTCTATTCAGTCAGTAGAAGTTAGATGGCTTCTATTCAGTAAGTAGAAGTTAGATGGCTTCTATTCAGTCAGTAGAAGTTAGATGGCTTCTATTCAGTCAGTAGAAGTAAGATGGCTTCTATTCAGTCGGTAGAAGTTAGATGGCTTCTATTCAGTCAGTAGAAGTAAGATGGCTTCTATTCAGTCGGTAGAAGTTAGATGGCTTCTATTCAGTCAGTAGAAGACAGATGACTTCTATTCAGTAAATAGAAGACAGATGGCTTCTATTCAGTGAGTAGAAGTTAGATGGCTTCTATTCAGTCAGTAGAAGTAAGATGACTTCAGTCAGTAGAAAACAGATGACTTCTATTCATTCAGTAGAAGACAGATGGCTTCTATTCAGTAAGTAGAAGTTAAATGGCTTCTATTCAGTCAGTAGAAGACAGATGGCTTCTATTCAGTCAGTAGCAGTTAGATGGCTTGTATTCAGTCAGTAGAAGACAGATGGCTTCTATTCAGTCAGTAGAAGACAGATGACTTCTATTCAGTCAGTAGAAGACTTATGACTTCTATTCAGTCAGTAGAAGACAGATGGCTTCTATTCAGTCAGTAGAAGACAGATGGCTTCTATTCAGTCAGTAAAAGTTAGATGGCTTCTATTCAGTCAGTAAAAGTTAGATGGCTTCTATTCAGTCAGTAGAAATAAGATGACTTCTTTTCAGTCAATAGAAGACAGATGACTTCTATTCAGTCAGTAAAAGTTAGATGGCTTCTATTCAGTCAATAGAAATAAGATGACTTCTTTTCAGTCAGTAGAAGTTAGATGGCTTCTATTCAGTCAGTAGAAGTTAGATGGTTTCTATTCAGTCAGTAGAAGTAAGTTGACTTCTATTCAGTCAGTAGAAGACAGATGGCTTCTATTCAGTCAGTAGCAGTTAGATGGCTTGTATTCAGTCAGTAGAAGACAGATGACTTCTATTCAGTCAGTAGAAGACTTATGACTTCTATTCAGTCAGTAGAAGACAGATGGCTTCTATTCAGTCAGTAGAAGACAGATGGCTTCTATTCAGTCAGTAAAAGTTAGATGGCTTCTATTCAGTCAATAGAAATAAGATGACTTCTTTTCAGTCAGTAGAAAACAGATGACTTCTATTCAGTCAATAGAAGACAGATGACTTCTATTCAGTCAGTAAAAGTTAGATGGCTTCTATTCAGTCAATAGAAATAAGATGACTTCTTTTCAGTCAGTAGAAAACAGATGACTTCTATTCAGTCAATAGAAGACAGATGACTTCTATTCAGTCAGTAGAAGTTAATGGCTTCTATTCAGTCAGTAGAAGTAAGATGACTTCTATTCAGTTAATAGAAGACAGATGGCTTCTATTCAGTCAGTAGAAGACAGATGGCTTCTATTCAGTCAGTAAAAGTTAGATGGCTTCTATTCAGTCAATAGAAATAAGATGACTTCTTTTCAGTCAGTAGAAAACAGATGACTTCTATTCAGTCAATAGAAGACAGATGACTTCTATTCAGTCAGTAAAAGTTAGATGGCTTCTATTCAGTCAATAGAAATAAGATGACTTCTTTTCAGTCAGTAGAAAACAGATGACTTCTATTCAGTCAATAGAAGACAGATGACTTCTATTCAGTCAGTAGAAGTTAATGGCTTCTATTCAGTCAGTAGAAGTAAGATGACTTCTATTCAGTTAATAGAAGACAGATGGCTTCTATTCAGTGAGTAGAAGTTAGATGGCTTCTATTCAGTCAGTAGAAGACAGATGGCTTCTATTCAGTCAGTAGAAGTTAGATGGCTTCTATTCAGTCAGTAGAAGTAAGTTGACTTCTATTCAGTCAGTAGAAGACAGTTGGCTTCTATTCAGTCAGTAGAAGTTAGATGGCTTGTATTCAGTCAGTAGAAGACAGATGGCTTCTATTCAGTCAGTAGAAGTAAGTTGACTTCTATTCAGTCAGTAGAAGACAGTTGGCTTCTATTCAGTCAGTAGAAGTTAGATGGCTTGTATTCAGTCAGTAGAAGACAGATGGCTTCTATTCAGTCAGTAGAAGACAGATGACTTCTATTCAGACAGTAGAAAGGAGGAAAGAGTTACAGTTAAATATTGAATACAATGAAAAAGTAGATATTAATTAAAATACATTTTGTTTGTTATATCCATTACAAGACACACACCACAATACATGTCAAGTGTGTAATTGTGTGGCTTTACAGGCTATTAGTTTGCCCCATGTTGTACTATCTAAGAGTATTTAAGTATTGGTTCATTTTGCTAGATGATATGTAGCTGAATGAAAGTTGTATACAATATTAATAAGATCATGTTGCAAACATTAATGCCAATGTGGCCTTTTTTATGAGCTCTTACTTTGCCTGCATCTGGCCTTTCAATTGGTCACCAACAGTCATGTGATCCCAGTCCCAGGCAAAACCATCCATATAGAGTCCATGTACGAGCACTCCATCATCAGGAACATCCAACTGAAAATAGATAGGATTGAAATATAAGTTTACTAGATATGCTTTTTTTTTTTTAAATTAAACATGTTTGGGAAACATTTAAGTAAAGTAAAAGTTTCCCCCTTTCCGACCATGTTTTCTACACGGGCAGACGATGTTAAGGTCATCTGTTTCTAAGCCAACGGTTAACGAGCAGGGTGTTATGTGGCCAGCACAACAACCAATGGCCTTTACTTTCCCCAGAGTTGGGTGTACCCAGGGGCGCCCTAAAAATCCTGAAATTCAAGATCCCAACCTTCACTGACATTCGAACTCTGGCCCTCAGGTTCGGATGCCAAGCCCTTAACCATTTGACCACCACACCCCCTGGGAAGCATTTAGGTTCCTCATTATGTTATGATAAAATTGAGATCTGACAGAGGACGAGGAGGAGAAAACAACAAAAGTTTAATTAAATTTCTCTAATTTTTTTTTTAATTAATGGGAAATAATTTCATTGAATCAAGTGAAATTCTTTTTATACTTCCTAAATTTCCATATCAAGTCTGATCATTTGTTAGTGTTTTTAATTTTGAAGTTCTATATTTTGATTTCGTAAACTGATTTAACCATTGTTTTAAAAATAAATATTGATTTATTAGAGAAATAATTTGATTTTAACTTAGAGTTTACATTTTGATCCATAGGTATTGTTTCGCCCTTTTTAACTGTACGCAACTGCTCCATAACTAGTGCTTCTTCTCTAGAATATGGCAGGAGAATGAACTTGAACGAGAGATGATCAATAGGCTGGTTGTACTTTCTAGCAAAATTTTGAAGAGTTCCAGTCAAGAAACCTGTAAATAAATAGAAGATATAGTCTTCAATAAGTAAGTTTTTTTTTTTTTACTGTTTTAAAAAAAAATGCTTGCCAACTAAGTACAAGTGGAATCTTTTACACATTTTTTCTTCCACTTCCCATTCTTAAACCAAATTGAAAATGAGCACAGTTATTGATTGCTGATGACAACACATGAATCAATCACAAAATTAAGCAAATAGTTAATTACCAGACAGCAGGCTTATTGTGAACAAGACAGCAGTAGGTCTGTTACAAAGGCAGAATACATAATTTGAGATCTAAAGGAAATCTACAGAGGACAGACGTAGACTACTGAAAGAGAACCTAAACGGATCACAGCAATGTCTACAACCATTATGTCTGCATTGGGTGTGGCAAAATATGTAGGTCACAGCTAGGACAGCCTAGCCAAGTGAAATACTGCACTCCTCCTTGAGACTCAAATATTCTCATTATTAGTCCTAATGTACTAAGCTAAGTGAGATAAGCCTTGTGTAGAGAATAAGGTGACACATTTTTTTTAAGACTAAAACCTTCTATTTTTGTATCAGTACTTGATCAGCTCAGTGACTAGTACATTAGCCTTTCATCCTAGATACTTGAGACCTCCATTTCAAATACAGAATCAAGCAACTTTCTTACTTTTAAAAAAAATAAATTTGGTTTTGAAAGGGCAGCACCAAAACTTTCTCCCAGATTCAACCCCTTCCCCAACAGAAACTTATTGGACCATAGTGCACTGAGCAAGCTATTAGCATTAAAGTGGCAATAAACAAAAACAACTAATTAAAGTATTTCCAATTGCACAAGTTTATTATTATTAGTCTAGCTCTGTTAAAAATTAATTAGATTATTGATTCAAAATAAGTAATGCTATTTGTTTTTAAAAGTACTTTTTATATTTCACTTGTTCCTGACATGGTTTTGACACTTTAGCTTTAACAGCAATCACCTGCAGTTGCCTTAAATCAAGGTGATCATAAATGGGAAGATCAAAACTCATAGGGCAATAAAGTCATACCCAATCATGTTACGTTACAGCTTAAGAAACATAATACTCCGAAAAAACAGGTAGCACAGTAATTTATTTTCAAACACATTTTTATGATGTTTATAGGACACATAAAACTTTGTGAAAAGATATTGTATCTGACATTTAGATCTACAACTTCCCAACAAAATTACAAACCTTGTGGAAAGAAGAAGCCAGACAACCAAAAAGACTTAGGAGGTCCATTATTGATCCAATTGTCAATAAAACAACACCTCATTATCAGGTCTTTAACCCAAGATGCTAAAGACTTTAACGAAGGATAAGCGTTTCTGGCCCATAATTCTGGGACCTGAAAATGTGTATCAAAATGTGTATCAAATATACTAAAGTGCTTCTAAACATATCGTTAAAACTATTTGATTATTACTGTTACATAAAACACATTAGTGATTTGGAAAACTCTGGATAAGTTTAAACCATTAGTAAGCACAGTTGATTTAAGATATTCCATAATTTATTTTCATTGAAGTTCTAATAATTTATTTTCATTGAAGTTCTATTTTTCTTTTTTGTTATAATATGTGAGATGTGTGGCTGAGTAACAAGAATTCTGTGGCAACCCATCGAGAGGAGGGGGGGGGCTGAGTTTTATTCCAAACTTGACCAGACTTGTGTTTGCTGAGTGACTGAAGGCAACCCATTGTCTCCCCCTGATCCACAAAAGGAATTGGACTATAATTCAAGAAGCTTGCTATAAAGCAAGAAACTTGTGCTTTACAAACAGAAAGAAATAACCCTAACCAAATTAAAAATCTATTGAAATTGAGTAAGTCATATAATTTACACAACAATGATTTTGTTAGAAAAAACATAATGAATGGAAAGTTGATCCATACATGTGTCAGGTTGTATTTTAAAGGCTTGCCTTATCTGTCCTGGCCCCCTGACACAGTTACTCAATTATGTCAAACAAGAAACACCACTACAACAATTCATATATTGACTTCATGAATGTTTAATGTTATGATACATTGAATGAAGAGTGAGGACTAGAAACTCAAAATACCTAAATAAATGAAAAGCTACCAGTATCTTGGAATTCCCATATTGACATAATAAAGAAATCAAACAAAAGACTATAGTTTATCATAAATGTTTGCAAATCAGACAGTAATATCACAACAAAATTCTATTTCACCTTAAACCAATATGCAAAATTGCATCTTAATTTGGGGGATCCTTCAACATGTGATAGATAAAGAATCTAAAAGATGTAATATAGAGCTATGAGGTATAGCACAAATGGATACTTAAACTAAATTAGCACCTTAGGATATCACTAAACATTTAGAGGAATTCCAAGACAAAACACTAGAAAACAAAGTAGTAGTAATACCTAAAACACTAAATTGTAGCTTGCAAGTACAATAACATTACCTAATATAATAAATATTCAGAGACACAAGGCTAAAGACACATTTCTTATTCCATATGCTAGAACAAATTAATATAAATAATCTTTCTTTCCAAGAACAATTTGAGAATGAAAAGGAAGGAAGGAAAAGAAAAACAATGAGTTAAAAAAGAATTTTAAGCTCTGTTTCACATGAGGTATTTGAGGCTGCAAATACCTCGGAGCTATTGTCTCAGATGAGGGAACAAAACCCAAACTATTGGCCCGAATAGCACAGTCCACAGCAGCCCTTTCAAAACTTAAAATAATATGGAAAGATAAGGGCTTAGCCCTCGGCACCAAAATCAGACTGATGCGCTCTCTGGTCATGGCCACATTTTTATATGCTTGCGAGTCGTGGACGTTGAATGCAGAGCTTGAGAGGAGGATCCTAGCAATGGAATTGAGATGCTACAGAAGGATCCTAGGCATCACATTCAAAGACCGCATCACAAACCAAGAAATAAGAGACAGGGTTACTGTAGCGATTGGAGCCCATGACGACCTGCTAGCTATTGTAAAAAGACGAAAGCTTAAAACCTTGGGCCACATTACAAGATCTACGGGGCTCGCAAAGACCTTCCTTCAGGGAACAACCCAGGGAAAAGAAGAAGAGGCAGACAGAAAAAGCGATGGGAGGACAACATTAAAGAATGGACGGGCCTGCCATTGAGAGAGGTTCTAAACAAGGCAAAAAAAAGGGAGGAATGGAGAAAGACGGTTGACAAATCTTCCCTGGTGCCCCAACAGTCCAACAGACTAAGGGATAGGTAAAGGTTTCACATGAGCCAGTGAGTAACAGGATGAATTCAGGTTGGAATTATTATCTTCTTTTTGAACTAAATTTGTAAAAGAGAAGCTGACTTTAAGTTGAAGCTTCCATAAAATGTGTGAAGTTTTTTGGGAAAAATAAGACTAAAATTTAACAGATAGATCTACGTTCATTCTAAATGTAAACAATAAATTACTTACATGGTTATTTAAAAAAGCATTGTATACATTCTCCAATTCCTCACTCATCATTACGAAACCTTTGATGGCTTTTTTCAGTTGTTCTAATGATGTCTAAAGGAGTAAAAATAAATTTAAAAAAACTTGACCAAATTATCTCTTAAAATGAAGCTCTGACTTACTATCATTTCACCATTATCACGAGAATTCCAACAGTTATTGCTGGGTATTTTCTATTCTGGTATCCATTGAATAACAGTTTTTTTGCTGTTGTTGTTGAGTTTTGTAAGTGCTGTTCTGAGGTTTTTAATACAAGAGGAATCAGAGTTTTGCAAGCTTTGGAGGGTTGTTTTCGCATCAGTTAGAAAGACAATCTGACTGTGTGGGGAACTTGGATGATTTGCTAGCATGGTAGCAGCTAGTGCTAGTGCTTCCCTTTCTGCTCTGTGACTGTCAGAGAGCTCTCCAGTTGCAATGGATTTTTCTAGTTTTCCTCCATCTGGCCATTCGATGAGTATTCCAGCTCCTCCATTTGTGGTGGCTTTATGGGATGAGCCGTCCCTGTAAACTCTGATCCACTGATTGCTAGGATAATTGGTTTGTAGAAAACAGTTCACTATTTCCTTGAGCTCTGTTGGTCTGTAGTCAGATTTTCTTTTTATGTTTTCAATATGGTGCCTTATAGTAGGAAGAGGGCTTTCGTCCCAGGGTGGAGATTCATTATAGTGTATCGAGGATTCCAGAGTAATTTTTTCAAGTTGTTGAATGCATTGAAAGCCTAGAAAATTGAATGGAGCTACCAACTTGCTTTTACAAGAAACGGCCAGTTAAGAATTTTTGATTTCACTACATGAGATATTGAGGGCACGGTGGCTGAGTGGTTAAGTGCTTGGCTTTGTGATTTTTAGGACGCCCCTGAGTCCACCAAATTCTAATTTTAATTTAATTCAAATTTTAATTCTAATCCAAATTCTGACTTTAGTTGGGGAAAGAAAAGGCGGTAGGTCATTGTGCTGGCCACATGATACCCTGCTCGTTAACCTTGGCCATGTAATGTACTAGTTTAGAGAGTAGGTTAGTTTTGTTAGATAAATATATTGTGTATAGTTTTAGCGACGGTAAAAGTAATGACGTAGTAAGACAGAATAATGACGTAGTAGACTTAGGCAAACAAGAGACCAACATGGCGTTATGTTAGAAGTAGGCTGTTTTGAATAGTAATTGAATAGCAGTTAGATATAGCGACGTTTTAGAAAGACTGGACGGATTTCCCAGTGCTTAATAAAGTCCCATTTTATAGAACTGAATGTTGTTATCAAGTCTATCTATTTTGTAATGTTCTGTGGCTAATGTTAAAGTAATAATTGCACAACATGAAGTCAGATTAGATTAGCCCACAACATTATTTTGGCGACCCCGACGCCAGAACGAACGCCACGCCATTATTATTATTGTGACGACCCAGTGAAGGGATCGAAGAACGCCAGAACATTGCCTGAAGAGTTCGTGGAACATTGAGAAGCCGACAGTTTTACTTCGCTGTCAAGTAAGTCATTCGTCGTGAAGACAGTATTTTGAGCGGCGCTCGTTATTAACTTTGCAAGGTCATCAAAGTTGACCATTAGAATCACTTTGTCAGTTAGACAGTGATGTATCTTCTAAAGTACTAGTCTAGATCCACTAGATCTACACACGAGTGATGGTATACCCTACTACCACACTGCGTGATCGTCTGTTCAACCTGTGAGGTTGCGTATTTTGTTCATTGGAGAGAGAGTTGGACTTAGCCATTTTTTGTATCTCTCTTGAGTGAGACAGCACCACTAGCTTGTCTCAGTATTGACTTTTGCATACTGTTGTTCCTGACCTGAAGATAATGGAAGTGAAACATTGAGCTGTTATTTGAACTTCATCTTTGTCGCCGTCAAGATTGCTTTGAGTCGTCGCAGACTACATTTTCGTCGTATACCTCACCACACCTGTGAGCTTGTTTTCATCGGGGACTGAGCAGCACCAGAGACATTATCGTCGAAGTATTTGTGAATTATTATTATCGTCGTCATCATTGAATCAGACACCGTAGAAGGGATTCGTCGTAGAGGACATTGAACTATTACTGCCAGATTGACTGCACTCTTACCACTTTGGAACTTATTCGTCGAAGAGGAACCTGAGCCGTTACTGCCTGCCTTGAGGAACTGTGGAACCGGAAGTTTGACTGAACCGATATCGTCACCTTCTGTGAACATTACTCCTGTGTGTTTGGTGATTGCAACACTTTGCCAGGAGTTGATCTACACTTGAGCTGCAAACCGAAGCCTTCCAGATTGCCAGGACGGAGGAGCCTGAACTGACTACTGACCCTTGTGTGATACTTGTTGGCCGAAAGGGATTTCAATATAAAAGATTAAGTTTATTTTTCCTTCTATTAGTGTGTTTAAAATAGATTCTATAGGACTCAGTGGCCACTTGCTAGTTTATTGCTACCAGGTTAAATTAGGGTGAACCGGGAGTGTTCTTAAAATTGGGTATTTACTAGCAAGGAGCCCACGTATACGTATAGTTGTAAACTTGTCTTGTATGTAAACGTGAATCATTTCATTATTTTTTTTTAAAGTCTCGTACCGTTTCAAAACTATTGTATCACTTTTGTCTCTAATCTTTCTATCAGACGAAAGTCTCATCTTTCATAGATGTATTTGGTGTATATATTTATTTCTTTATTCAATTAATTTTTTGTGTGTGATAATCTTACGTATTGATAAAGTAGGCTACATTTATTTAGTCTTATCTAGCAGTAATCTAGATCTAAGGTGAGTCAAGACAATTAGCAGTATACTATTGTCTATGTAAGAAACCAGTGTTAAACTAAGTACCGTTGTCATATATAGAAATAGTGTTGTTGTCTAAGATTATAATAGTAACATAATGGCTACAGCTCCAGGAGATGATATGGAGACTTTTCGCCAGCAGATTATTGCTGAGGCTAGACAATTAGAACTTAAAGGGAAGGACCTAACTGGCTATGTACAGCAAATGGTAACAATAGAGAGAGATAGAATAGACAAGATGAGGGAGAAAGAAAAAGATAGAGAAGCACAATTAATAAAAGAAGAAGCAGATAGAAAATTACTGTATGATTTAGAGAAATTGAGGTTAGATGGTGAATTGAAAAAACAAAACACAAATGATAGGCCTACTGTTCAGAGTGAAAACATAAACAATAGTAATAGTACAAGTAATGGTAATAACATGAATGAAAATAGGGATAATCAAAGTACTAATCATTGGCTGAGAAAGAAACTGCAGCCCTTTCAGGAAGATAAAGACAGTATTTCAGACTATTTAAAGCGTTTTGAGATCAAAATGAGCAGTTGTAACATAAGAGAAAATGAATGGTCTCAAATCTTACTTGATTTTGTTCAAGGTCAAGCATTAACTATTTGTCAGAACCATGATCATACCATTCAGAATAGTTATGATATATTAAAGAAAGAGCTTCTTAATGCCTATGGTCATAATGCCAGTACATTTAGGAAAAAATATTTTGAAAATTTTCCTAGTAGTCAGATTGATCCTCAAACAACAGTAAATCTTGAAAAAGATTATTTCAGTAAATGGATGTCATTTGAACAAATTGATCAAAGCTATGAAGGACTTAAAAACTTTATTTAGATAGATAATTTTACAAACAAATGTGAATCTCAGTTACAGTCATTTATAAAAGAGAGAAAACCAAAAACTTTAGAGGACATAGTTATTATTATGAGAACCTACAGCAGTGCTTATCCTAATAATTCATTTTCAAATAAAGACAAGAAACACATTGATTTTGTAGGATATAGTAAAGAAACTAAGAGTAAAGATAGACATGAAAGCAGAAATGATAGAAATAGAGATAATACTGACTATAGAGAGATAATCTGTTTTAATTGTCAAGGTAGAGGACATATTGCAGCACACTGTAAAAAAGTGAATTACAATAGATCAGAAAATAGGGATAATTACAGAAAGCAGAGCAGGAAAGTTGAGTTTAAAGAGAACAGAAACAGAAATAACAAAAGTAGAGTGTATTTCACCAATGATAGGGATAGTAGAGAAAGTAGTGATAATGAAGAAGTAGAAGAGATTAACTATTGTTGGGGTGTAGAAGAAATAAATTTTGCAGAAGATGAAACCAACAGAGTGAGAGTACACTCTGGTTTTATCAATGGGAAACCTATGAGGTTTGTCAAAGATTCGGGATGCAGTACAGTTGGAATTAGGAGTAACTTAGTTAAATCAGATTGTTTATTAGGCTATGAAAAAAAAGTAAGGTTGATAGATGGCAGTATCAAGCGCTATCAAGCCTGTAAAGTTTTCTTAGAAACACCATTTTATACTGGTTATTGTAAAGGTTTAGCAATACCAGGATTGTCTCATGATTTGCTTTTAGGCAATATACATGGACTAAAGGAACTGACTCAAAGAGAGATAGATAGCTGGAATAGAAGACATGAATACAAAATGAGACAAAGAAATTCTTATGGTAAAGTGAGAAGAAACATTATTTGTTTTAAATGTCAAAGAAAGGGACATATTGCAAGGCATTGTAGAAGTTGTGATTATTCAGATAGAAGATCTGACCATTATGAGTATGACAGACATTTTGATAGTAATGCCTATGATAGACAGTATCATAGAGGGAACCCTCAGAGAAGATGTAACTCTGATGAGTACCAGGGTATAAGGGACAATTGTAGGTTATATGGACATTACCAAAGAAGAAATGGAGAAGCAGAATATAGTTGGAGAAAGTAAATTCTTGATGGTTTACTTATAAGTATATATAGATATATATACCAGCAATGGTTTAATTGTATAGTGCATGAACATGTTGAGTTCTTTTAGATTGTAAATAAGTTGTATATGTTATGATATTTATTTGTATGCTATAGTATGGTAATCGTAAGGCCATATTGATGAGAAAGGGAAATAATTTGAAGAGTTATAGTTTTAAAGGGAGATAATATATATTGAAAGCTTATTGGAAAGTAAGTATGAGCAGATGTATTTTTTGTTCTTTGTGTGTATCATCACATCGATCATTTGTAAATTTTATATTCCTGAGGAAATGGTAAGCGAAGGAAGAAATAAATTTGAATCTATTGATGGGTTGGAAATTTAGGAATGCCTCAAGTATCACTGTTTAAACGTTGTAATAAGTTGTTAATGGATTTTTACTGTTTGTATCCATAATAGGAAAATGTCATGAAGTTGTGATGCTTCTTGATGCTCTTGAAGATGGACAGTGAGATGGTACTTGGCATCGTAAACAACATTATTGTGATGTGATGAACTTTTATCTTGTACAACGTAGAGCTTGAACCGTGTACAGCGTCACCTGTGGTAACTACAATGTGATGTTTCGTACTCATGGACTGTTGTTACACTATGTGCAGAAAGGTCACACTTTGAACTATGTGTCACATCACGTACCGCATTCAACAGAAGTCTTAGTATTGAACTGTGTTTCACGTCAGATACCTCACTCAGCAGTATTGTGTCAGAGACTATATGGACTTTTTAAAGTTGTGTTTTACAGTGACATTACTATTTGGTCAGTAATAGTGTGTTACTGAGCTTACCTTGTTGGATGTCAAAGGACTTACTTTGGTGAATTGTCATTGAACTTACCGCAGTGAGATGTCTGTGAACGAACTTCGTGAGATACCAGTGAACCTACCTGAGATGTCAAGAGAATCTATTTGTTGTGTTGTCCATCCCCATATTTACTGTATTTGTTTTTTCAAACGAAATTCTCCTTGCTATTGTAAAGACATTTTACTGTACTTTTTGTAAAAAATTGTTAAACAATTTTTTTTAGAAAGGGGGAAGGAAATGTAATGTACTAGTTTAGAGAGTAGGTTAGTTTTGTTAGATAAATATATTGTGTATAGTTTTAGCGACGGTAAAAGTAATGACGTAGTAAGACAGACTAATGAGGTTGTAGATTTAGGCGAACAAGAGACCAACATGGCGTTATGTTAGAAGTAGGCTGTTTTGAATAGTAATTGAATAGCAGTTAGATATAGCGACGTTTTAGAAAGACTGGACGGATTTCCCAGTGCTTAATAAAGTCCCATTTTATAGAACTGAATGTTGTTATCAAGTCTATCTATTTTGTAATGTTCTGTGGCTAATGTTAAAGTAATAATTGCACAACATGAAGTCAGATTAGATTAGCCCACAACAGCCAGCAAAATAGATGACCTTGACATCATCTGCCATAAAGATTGCAAACTCTGAAAGGGGAACTTATTCTGTGTCAATATCATATCATAAGCAATCTTCTTGTAATTTGCCTCATGAACTATTCGTTAAATAAATCTAGGCTTCAGATTTCGTTTACATTAAACCTTTTATAATATCAGTAAGGTCTTTGTATACAATACTATAAAACATACTCATTAATTATTCTATATTTAAAATCTTATTAACATGTACCTTGATTATTATAAGCAGTTTATTGAATCTTTCAGTTTCTTGCATCAATACTATGGTTAAAGAGTTTATGCGACCTTTGGCGTCAGGCTAGTGAATAAAGAAACAATATTTTGCAATCAATTTGTCAATTACTACTAAGCATATCAAATATTATTGGAAAAAAAACAACATGGTTTTTGATATTTTAAAAAATATTGTATGCACTATTATGTTGTTTTTCTTTAAATAAGAAGCTTTTAATAATGTAGTAGTGTCAGGTATTATTGCATGCCAAGAGAGCAATCTATGATGTTAGGTATTGCATGATAAAAACTAAGACACTACTATATAAAGCTAGACACTAAAGCATCACAAGAACTAAAAGACTATCATGTAATACTAGGAACTATGGAATGATAGGATCACTAACAATATTAGAAACAGAAAGGCCTACTAAGAATTAAAAGGATGGCCCAATAAATGGGAATATGGAAATCCATTGCTGGTGGCCCATACTTCAATAGGGGTGATGGACTGTAAGTAAAGTAAGTACTAAGAATTAAAAGGATGGCCCAGGATAAAGGAATATGGAAATCCATTGCTGGTGGCCCATACTTCAATAGGGGTGATGGACTGTAAGTAAAGTAAGTACTAAGAATTAAAAGGATGGCCCAGGATAAAGGAATATGGAAATCCATTGCTGGTGGCCCATACTTCAATAGGGGTGATGGACTCTAAGTAAAGTAAGTACTAAGAATTAAAAACTACCATTTTTACTTGAAACTAATAATATTAGTACGTACTGTAAACATATTGGGATTCGCTCTTTCAATATCCAGTTTGTCAATCAATCGATCCAGGACAGCCTCAGCAAGTTCATAAGTAATATCATCATTAGATATCCCACCATCAGCTGCTACGATTCTCGGTTGAACATCAAGTAATGTAGCTAGATAAAAATTTGTTTTACTCCTTTAGTTCTGCATGAACAAAAATTTTTGTTTTAAATTCCAAACATCTCACCCTTTTTTTTGTTGATTTATTTGAATAAGAAGAATCAATTGATTTATTAGTGCTGCTAACAAAACAGTAGGCTCAAGGTAATAGGTGAACAAAACAGATATATAAAGTAAGAGTTTCTAACTGGTTTGAATGTTCTTCTTGAACATAATCAAATGTGGTTCTCCTGAGATCAACAAAAAGAAAGTTCTAAACGACCCACAATCTGAATCTTTTTAGAGAGAAAAGTGGCAAAGGAGTCTGTCCATAGAGCATAAGACTCACTGTTGGCTACAATGTTGTAAGCCATAATAAAGCAGTGTAAAAAAGATTATATGACAATTTATTATATGACAATGATTTATATTCTTAACTAAAGTATTTCAAAACAAAACCAGTGTAAGTGTATATAGCAGTAAATTGCGACTGTTACCAAAACAAACACAGACTTACCAAGTAAAGCATTGGTTTCATTCAACTGAAAGGCTATGTTTGCATTCTCATGGAGCCCAAAGATTTCTGGCTCATCTATAAGTGGTAGAGATTCAATGTATGCCTTGACAGTAGCCAATGTCTTGACAAGAGGTGGATAGTAAATACCTTCAAAAATAGATTAAATTTAAACAATTACCTTCCATGGCCCATTGTATTTAATACAAAACAACATAACTTTTTTTTCTCAAAGACATTATTTCTTATGAGGCTGATGACTTTTGGTAAGCAATTACTTTGCTTTTAATTACTAATGAATAATACATTTTAAACAAAAGAACAATTCCCTCTCCCCCATACCTGAAATAAATCAAGGTTAAGGGCATGTATAAATCTAGTCAGAATATATAAAATTCTAATTAGATGATACAGATGCAGACATGGCAATATTAAAAAAAAGGGTAGCCTAGACTAGAATACTGGATCTAGATATTAATACAAGTAATAAAAGTTTCAAAGATGTAAAATGTTCTTGAAAAAGTTAATGTATTTATTGAACTTGTTGATGAATACATGCAGGAATATTTGCTGATGTATGTGTATTCAATATATAGATTATCTGGACCTCCAGACCAAATTTAAGTGTAAGAAATTTATATTTTGAAAAATTATAATGGTCAAACCAGAGTTTTCAAGTGCGGCCAATTAGCTAGTTATACTTAAACTGTAAATTTCTAAGAAAATTGTTAGAGCAGTTTTCAAAATCTGTGTCCATCCAAGTTTTTTTTTTTTTAACCCCTTTGCCAGCTGATAAGAGGAATAGTAAAATAAACAATGTGTATCACGAGCTAAAAAGTTCCTCAACCTGACAGACTAAAACAGTCTTAATCAAATCTACTTTCACTATGTTAAATCTTTGCTCAAGTTGCATAGGATTCTGAAGTCAGATTAGAATGGATTTATTCTAATTTATTATATCAATTTTGATTAGGCTCATACTTCAATTCTGTAACTGGTTATAATTTATGTATGTTTTTTTGTTTGCCTATTTTGCTTTGATCACTCCATGCAACTATTTTAAAGTGCATGTTACACCCCTCTCTATGACATGCATCTTAATAGCAATACAAACTTTTTGATCAGTTGTCAACGCTTCTAAACCCTGCAGCTTCTCTACAATCAATAGAGATCTAAATAATGTTGATGTGCCATAAGCTATTGACTATACCAGCATCTTAATCTTTTACAAATTATTAGTAGAACATTATACAAACTTACTGATGAGAAATCAATTTGGAATATTTGTATTTTACATCAAAATATGTTGATCTGTGTTAAGGACAATGTGTGTATGTGTGTGTGTACTGACTGAAGTAATACTTGCACAAAGACTAAAATGCTACTTTTGAGGTTGGATCACAGAAAGTCACAGACGATGAAAAAAGGAAACAGATCCTCAATTTAGTTTAGTTCTAGCTTAGACTTATACTTAGACTTAGGTCCTCCTGCGCCGTTTGGCGCATTGGGCGGCAAGCTGTCTCCATAAAGAAGTTCTAGCTTGAAACCTGCTAATAAACATCAACATCTGCCGCAAATAAATTAATAGGACTTCCCTTATAATGTACCTTATATTGAATATACATTACAATTACCTGATTCCGAGTATTTATATTTTGGTTTTAAGGTTTCAGGTCTGAAAAAAAAACTTTAAAATTGTCCTTAGACATCTTTGATCTTGGGCATCTGTCACTCGACCACCATAGGTAATCTGTGGTGATAAAAGAAGTTTTAAATCATTCAACTAATTGTGTATTATACTGTACAAAAAAAAAATCCTTCATGAATGTTAACCTAAAATTTGGAAATTAACGAATATAGATAAACATATGAAGTCTTTTATGGATGTATGTAGTTTGAAAATTGTAGTGGTATTTTATTTTAAAATGTTAAAATGTTTTTTGCGCAATTGCATTTTAAGAAATGCGATAATAATTAAATATGAGCCGTCTGTGGTCTAATGACAAAATGATACTTTTCTCTCTTGACTCAATTTAGCTAAGGCATCATTAGAAAGATGTGCCCACTTCTGTTTCTCCTTTAATCCAGCTTGGTCTCAAAGCCTGATATTGCATGTCTAGCTGCTGAGCAAAATCCATATAGAAAGTCTATAACCATTTTTGATATAATGTGCACTGTTTTGTCATTTTCACTCCACATGAAGTGGGCATCCATGTCTGGTCAATTTCAATTACAAAATTATTAATTAAGTTGTCTCAAACTATTACAATAATTTCCTTTAAAATTTTTCTTTTTAATTACACGTTTATAGCAAAGTCATGAAAAGTCAAGAGATAAATATTTTTGGCTTATTGTTTTAGAAAGAAACTAAAATATTTATATCTCATGCTGCGCAAATGACAATACACACAATACTCTACCTCTCCTGTTATATAGATCAGTATCTCCCAAGGGATGTAACCATCTTTACAAAACATTTCCATGTTGAGCAATGCACACTCTCTGTCGCTATCACTAAAAGCGTACTAAAATAAAAATAAAAATAGATACGACTTATTTATAAGAAAAACTGTATACATAAATAATTTTTTTTCTAAAAAGATAATATTTTGAAATGAATTACTTTAGGAAAGTGAAGAAATGATCATCCAGAGAGGACTAGTGATATTCAGAAACCCTAATATAAAGAGAGAGAGAGAGTTGCAGATTCAAGACAGTCTAGCACAGTGGAGTCCAGTACAAGATCAGTACAGTACAACAGTTATTCAATTAGAAATTTTGTGTTGCCAATAGTACACTATTTGGCATGTAATACATTAGACTCAATAAAGTATCAGCCTATTTGGAATCTGAGTTGCCACATTCTTGCAATTGGTGGTAGCTGTTTTGATTTCAAGAGAATACATTTTTCTAATACATAACTTCCTTTACCAGTTGATTAATGTCTGTCAGGAGTCTTTTTTCCAAATAAGATTTAATAACAATATTATATAAGTAATCATCCAGCTTCAATTACTTCTGACTCTATACTGGTATAGTCTTTCACAATTGTTATAAGGAAAGGTCAAAAAAATTATTTTCAATATACCAGGTAGATGAATTTTCTCGAAAAAAAAAAGGTTGTTAGACAATAATAAATGTTTAACAAAATTTTTTCCTAGTAACCTAGAGAAAAGTTTTTAGTTTTGAATATCCAGCACTAAATGAAAGTTAATATCTTAACACAGTCAGATGCCACATGCCTAATTAGCATTAATTAAGGCCAACTCTCGTCAATTTATTATTTTATATCAGCTTCATGTCATAATTAATTTAATGGGACAAGCCTTAATAAACAAGTTGATTCTTTTGGAAAAAAAACAAACATTAATTTCTAATAATAGCAAACATTAAAAACAATAATAATAATAATAGCAAACATTAAGTTCTAATAATAGCAATAGAAAGACAGAAAAAAAAAAAAGAAACCCTTATTCTCTACCCTAAAATTCTTAAGCTTTTTCTTTAGGGCCTCACTGGGTTTTTTTTCCAGCTATTTTTTAACATAAATAACTTATTTTTTTTAAATAACTTCATGACACATGTGGCTGAGATTGCTTTTCTATTTCTTTTCATTGTTCATATTGTAAGGTTTTCTTTGCTGGTAGTGGTAATGGCAATAAGCACTATACTACTACAGCATTCATTTTCATGACTGACGGATTATATATATATATATATATTACTATGAATAAAGATAGGACAAAAGCAATTAAGAAAACTACATGACAAATGTAGAGAGTATAGATTCCCTACTCATCATGAACTGCCAGGTTTCTTTTATCCACTTAGTTTGCAATCTTAGGTACCTAACCCTGATTAAGTGTTGCCTGAAAAAGTATTTTGAGCACTAGTGCTAGCTCGTGGCTTAGTTCTTTAAATTAAGCTAATATGAGTTTTCTTTGCCTCAACTCTTTTCTTCTGACCCACACATAAGTCAGCTCTGCAAAGATCTCTATCTGCAGCTGTGCAGATTAGGCCAGATCTGACCATATTTGACAACAGAGTCAACAAAAAAAAGTTAGCTGTGATATTCATACTCTCCTGCCTTGACTACTGCAATCCCGTGCTAGCAGGTAGGTATACAGGACAACATCATTCAGCTAGAGCAGGGGTTCTCAACCTGTGGGTCGCAACCCCCCTTGGGGGTCGATTGACAATTTGCCAGGGGTCGCCTAAGACCATCGAAAATATAGATTTTTTTTTTCTATTCTTCTATTGCTGTGTGTGTGTGTGTTAGGGGGGTTGCGTCAGAGTGGGGGATTCTAAAAGGGGTCGCCGACCTTAAAAGGTTGAGAACCACTGAGCTAGAGCAAATTCAGGACAATGCTGCAGGAATGGTCCTATGAAAAACAAGAAGTGATTCTGCTACTGCTCTCTTGTGTACACTCCATTGAATGCAAGAATTGACTACAAAACTAAGAATGTCCTTTTACTTTAGTGAACTGATCACTCAATATGTCCCTCAGAGAGCCCTGCAGTCCATGGACTCAATGTGACATGTTTCTCACTCAAAAGTAACAGTTTGTGGCCCTTTTCAGTGCTTGTCTAAAGGTTTCAAACTCCCTCCCCATTGATCTCAGACAAACAGCTTGCTTCACTACTACATTCAAGAAGAACATAAAGACCTATCTGTTCAAAACTTTTTTAGATTAATGTGTCATTTTAACACTTGAGTTTATGTCTGTTATGTAATAGCTTTAATAATACCTAAAAAAAAAAAAAATTAATGGGTCCTTACACTAATAGATAATATTCCAGTTCTAGTCTTAACATTACTCTTGCTGTAATTTTATGGTTCTACACTCTAACTGTAATATTCCAGTTCTACAGTCTTAACATGACTCTTACTGTAATATTCCAGCCTAATGGTCCAAATTTTTTCCTCTCAAGAATAACAGCATGAAAAAAACAAATGCCAAAAATGATCTTCCTCCAGTCCATTCCCAGAGCTGTTATAAAAAATGTTTAATTTATATAGAAACAATAACACAAGTTAAGTCAGTCATTATTATTACTAATCTTTAAAATATCTTTTTTTTTGTCCTTTTTAAATTAAAAAATCAACCTACTCTATAATAACAAATATGGAAAAGCTCCAGACCTTTGTTAACAGATGCCTACGCCGCATATTAGGAATTATGTGGCCAGAAAAGATAATTACTATCAATTTGTGGGAGAGAACTAGACAAAAGCCCATAGCCCAAGATGTCACAAAACGAAAATGGAGCTGGATAGGACACACCCTACAAAAACCAGCTACCAATGTTGCAAGGCAGGCACTTGACTGGAACCCACAAGGAAAGAGGAAAGTGGGCAGACCCAAGCAAACCTGGAAGAGGTCAGTCATCAGTGAAGCTGAGGGTACTGGAATGACATGGGAGCAGATGAAGAAAGCTGCTCAAAACCAAGTTCGGTGGAGAGGTGTGGCTGCGGCCCTATGCTCCCCTGGGAGTGCACAGGATTAAACCCACATTATAATAATCCATACACAATACATAGTGTAAATAATATTATTACTATTAACACAGAGGACTACATTATCATCTCTCAATACTATCATAGTGTTGGAATTTATTGTTAATTATTAAAAATTTTTCTAACAAAAAACAAAAAAGTCTTACGGTGGTCTTCAAAAAATGAAGTTGACATATCTATGAATGCCCTTCTTAGATTGGCTCTAATGCCCTTAGGTGGCTCATTAGTGACTTTGACACTATTCTGAAGAACACTGACAGGGAAATGTTTGGCAGGCATTGAAGACAGATAGAGTCTAAAGTTGCTGTGTAAAAGTGAACTGGTCTCCTGGATATTTTTAATAATGTCTTCCATGGCATTCATCCATGAAGCAGCTAAATGGCAATTCTAAAAAGAATTTAATAAGTTAAATTTAAACTAAATGTTTTGGTTTAAATAACTTTTTAACGCAAAAAATGTTAAGTCTTTTAAAAATAATACAATCAAATTTTTAATTAATATATTTATAAATCTGGGGAAAAAAAAATCTATGTTTATTCAAAAATAATAAACATTGATTTCTGTTTAGTCAATGGCTAGGAGAGATTATAATATAACAGTTACCTATATACTTTTTGAAAATGACGATTGGAAAGGTCTAAAAAAAAAAAAAATGCTAGCTTCTGTTCCTTACCTGTACAAAAACCCAGTCACCAAATTTGGTTGCATTCTTGATCATTGTATCTGCCACTGGACCTTGACCTTGGCCAAGTGAAATTGATTTCACACTATAAGTGAATAGTTAAAATAAGGAATCAAACCTACAAATTACTTTCTAAATGTGATGAGGATTTAATAAAAACAACCACAATGTAATTAAGCAATAACTAATCATCCATAAATAAAATTTAGGAAATGTCATGTCTTTCGTTAGCTCTAATAATAACATAATAATTAAATTTCCCTCAGGAGAAATTCAGAGAGAGACAGACCCCTTTACATCGTTTTCGTTGATCTTACTAAAGCCTTTGATATGGTCAGCAGAAGTGGCCTTTTCAAACTCCTAAGGATAATAGGTTGCCCTCCCAAACTACTGAAGTTCATTGAGTGCATTCATGAGGAAACGAAATGTACTGTCAATTCAATGGAGCCCAATCAACACCTTTTGAGGTAAGCAGTGGTGTCAAGCAGGAATGTGTGCTTGCACCTACTCTGTTTGGCATATTCTTCTCCTGTCTACTGCATCATGCGTACAACAACATCAACGAAGGTGTGTTTCTCCATACAAGATCCTCTGGAAAACTATTTAATGTATCAAGGCTGCGGGCAAAAACCAAGGTTAGGAAGCTACTTATCAGGGAACTCCTGTATGTTGATGATGCAGCTATTGTGGCTGATTCTGATATTCAGCTTCATTTCCTAGTTGACAAACTATCTGCTAGCCAGAAGTTAGGCTTAAACATTAGTCAAAGTAAGACTAAGATACTAGTCCAGAACACAAATACTGCACCTCAAGTAAACATTAATGGCCAACCACTAGAAATTGTGGATCACTTTTGCTATCTCAGCTCCATCATATCCAACAATACTCTACTGGATAAAGACATTAACAACAGGATAGCTAAAGCAATGGCCACCATGTCACAGTTGCAGAAAAGAGTGTGGGACAACATATTGCTGACTAACAATACTAAAGCCCTAGTCTACCGGACCTGTGTGTTGAGCACCTTGCTATACGGAAGTGAAACTTGGTCAACTTACTCATGGCAGAAAAAAAGCTGAATGTCTTCCACCTCCGATGCCTAAGGCGGATCTTTAAAATAAGGTGGCAAGATAGGATAACCAATAAGGAAGTGCTACAAAGAGCAGGATGCCAGGACATGCGCTCTGTTATCAGCAGCAGATGCCTTGGCTGGCTTGGCCACGTTCGTAGAATGCCAGTAGATCGACTTCCACAAGATATTCTGTATGGTGATCTAATAGAAGGCAGGAGAGCCGCTGGTCGCCCACTTTTACGTTATATGGATGTATGCAAACGTGACATGAAGCTCTTCAAAATCGACACTAGCAGCTTGGAAAAAGTAGCTTTGGATAGATCTACAAGAAGAGAGAGCATAAAGGAAGGGTCTCGGATTGCAGATGCCATACACTACAGAAGCAGAAAGAAGGGTGATAATGCAATGGCGCCTGGTGATCACATATGCCCAACCTGCGATCACAGCTGTGTATCAAGGATTGGCCTCTTTAGTCACACAAGATGTTGCAAAGGGAAAAGATCGTCTCTCCTGACGTAAAATGCCACAGAAATTTCCCTTAGCCAGCTTGCTCCAAATTAAAAGTTATACAAAGAAGATTTTATCAAATATATAATTAAACTGTATAAAGATAAAACAAATAAAAAATTGATAGGTTTCAAATAAGTAACACTTCTATCCTTCTGATGGTATTTATATTGTATCATCAGAGGGATAACATACCATCAGAACTTTTAAAATACAATGGCTCAAATATAAAAAAATTTTTAGGACTATCTGCCAGAAAATATGGGATTAAAAAAAATATTGCCACAAGAATAGAACCAAATTTTTTTTTATTCCACTGCTCCAGAAAGAAAACTTGAGACAATAAAAAAACAAACAAACTATAGAACGATAAAGTCTAATAGTTATCCAAGCAAAATAATGCTGAAAATAATTTCAACAGACTCAAAAGTTCAGGAGGTCCTTTGCAAAGGTAGAAGCATTCTTGAACATATATTTAACATTAGACTGTTAAAGGAGAAAATGTCTTTAACAGCTAAATAAACTGGTACACGACTTCACAGATTTAAAAAAAACAACGTTTGACTGGTTTTGGCATCATGGTATGTGGTAAGTGATGGGGGAGTTCAGCTTGGATAAAAACATTATCAATAATATCGAAGCCCTATACCCTAAGGTAAACAGCTCAATACTTCTGAACAACAAAGTTGGAGAAAGTTTTAGGACAGCCATTGGAGTGAGGTAAGGATGCATTATCTCTCCAGCTCTTATTAACATATTTCTGAAGCATATTATGATGGAAACTCAAGAAGGATTTACTCCTACTTGACCATATGGGCAGTCTTTGTCCATCTCGGGTTTGAAGAGGATATAGACCTCATTGGGGAAATTTCAGACCAGGTACAAGATATTACTTCAAAACTGTATATTAGAGCAGTCTGCATGGAAATCAGTGCTGATAAATTCAAAATACTAGTTTGTGCTGGAGATATAATGAGATGTTGAGGATGTTGGGGTACAGTCGAACGAACTAACATTAGAAGAAGTTGACTCATTTAAATACCTATGGTCAAACATTGGAAGAGATGGACTTCAAATCAATAAGAAATAAAAACCCTTTTAAGCTTGGCAGTTGCTGTCATAAGCAATCTAGAGAATCTGGAAAAGTAACAGCTTCCAACAAAATTAAAACTGCATTCTTCCCTAGTGGTCTCTGAACCCCCACATGGTTGTGTAAGTTGGATACTGAACACAGAAAGAAAAAATTCAAATAAATGCTACAGAAAAATGCTGGGTTTTTACTCTTACAAGTCAACACTCTGGATGACAAAAAAAGGAGGAACTTCTCAAGTCTATAATGTGAAAAGACAAAGCTGAGCTGTTTCAGTCATATGGGTAAATTTGAGGAGATTACAGAAACTCTTGGAAAATGAGGAAGCAGGGGGAACACTGTAATAAGAAACTCTCAGTCTAACTAGAGTTAGAGCCTTGACTTTGTGAATGAGATGATGTAGATCTACTTGTATTAAAAGCTAGTGTTGCAAAGAAATCTAGTTCCCTATTTTGTTTCGTTTAAAACTTAATTTTCAAGAAGTAACTAACTGATATGAAAGGGCAGCAGACTGACACCAGACAAAAAAGATGTCACAAAAATGGCAGCAGTTTCTCCATGTAAGCTTTATGTTTCTCTTTTCCATAACAATCATATTTAAATTCCCATAGAATTTAGCTTAATTTAAAGAAGACATTTATGGTAGAAAACTAATTTAATGAATATATTTATTGAAAAAATGTCTGTGTTTACTTTTCATGAACTCCCATATCTTTAGCAAAATGTAGAAATGATGTCATTGGATCTGATCCTGGGGAAAGAACGAAGACAAGTGGAGTAGTCTTAGACATACTTTCATAGAGTTCTGGCAATGTGACAGGAGGACTTTCAACAAATTGTTTTCCTAAACATTCAGAAACAAACTCTGTCACTGCAAATGTTGTCTAGGATAAAAACAGAATTGACATAAAATAAAAGTTAACAATAAATCCAAAAAGGATATAATTAATTTTTATTCACATAAAACCCAAGAAAAATATCTTTGTTGAAAAAAATGTACACACAGTGATTTATAGTTAGAAGATTATTTTGATCCTAACTGCTACTTTTTTCTATCATTTTCAATGGATCAACAATCTCAATAGCCCCAAGATATCTATTAGCATTGAAGGATAACCCTGGCATCAATTTAGATTAATCTAGATCTAGATCTATTCAATTAGTCTTTCTACCTCAACATTAAGTTAATTCATGTTACAGAGAATATCAACTCCTTTTAAACATTTGAACATTGTGAGTGTAAGCATTGTTTTTAATTCATCATATTGTAAAAAGCCAGAATGAGCCTTTAACTGGGGAAGAAGTTTGGTTAGCAGGCCATAGATCTAGATTATCCATTTGACTGCCCTAACCCAGGGATCTAAGATGTGATGTGATTTTACAGAGAACCTGTGCCACAGAACATAGATCTAATATTTAAACTATGACCATGGTAAGAAAACTTAAGGCTATGGCGCAAGATCCTTTGATCCCCTTTGCCAGTTTCACAGTTAGAATAGTAGGTCTATGTACTGGTTTGTAAGACATGAGTGTGATGCTCTTTCTTGGGCACACAACAAAACTTTTAATTGAAAACTCACCCTTTCCTCACGGAAACCTTTAACAAACATTAAAGCTGTCAGGCGATCATTCCAATTTCCATTAACTCTATCTGGAAGAGGCAGATCACCATCGTTATATTCAGGGGGGATCCAAGACAGCATAGAGAAAGCGCTCCGGAGGAGGATTTGCTCGAACCTAAAGTTTTTTATATAAAAAAAATCATGCTTTCTCAGTTATAATCTATACAATTTTAAAACGCAAAAACTTTCACAAGCTTCTTGCATTCATAACATTGTAAAACCTAGACCTAAAGGCCCAAGTCAAGCTGAATATAAAATACATCCTTGTTAATAAAATGAGCCTTTTTAAAATTCTTTAACAGTTATTGTAAAGAAAACACTTTTTTTCTCTTGCCTCCTGTTAGGAACATAATAATACAATAGAGTCGAAATACACTGAATGACTACACAACACACATCTCTAATATTTGCTGAACACATTCTTATGGAAAGTTACAAGCACACGTTAACATAACAACAACAACTGATACATTAAATCATTTTCATAACATTCACCCCATACGCCCTCCAGTTCAAATTGTGCCTAGGATTTACAAGGAAAGAACTAAACTAACCATACACCAAAATAATTGTTATCTTGTTCATTTTCTTTATTTCCAACAGTTATTGTATAAACTTTATGTCCATTGCTTACATAGATTGATAAATCATTATGTAAAATGGGAATACCCACTAGAGAAAGTGAAATAAAAAACTTTATTTTTGTCACAAGGCACTATTGTTTTGTTATTGTCACAAGCACTACAATTTTTGTGTGAAAGATGCCAACTCACTTAATTGTTCCTAGTTGGAGGCTCAAATTTACACTCTTGAATTTAAAGGTTTATGTCTGCATCTTCTGCCTGTTGTTCCTTATGTCTGTATCTTCAAGGTGTTTTTCTTATGTCTGCATTTTCTGCTAATTGCTTCTTGTCTTAATCTTCATGCTTGTTTCTTTTGTCTGCAAGCTTGCTGGTTGTTTCTTAAGTCTGAATTTTTGTGGGCGTCTCCTTAATCTGCATCTTCTGCTTTTGTTTTTTTTTATGTTTGCACTTTTGTGGTTGTTTTTTCATCAGGTAAATGCATTTCGACCTCATGAATATTATCACCATAGGGTTCAACAAAAGCTGTTGCATTTTTGGTGCAAAGATAGCAACTATCTGCTCTTTATTTTACGATCTTCGTTTGGTCCATGTGTTCAGCTTTTTAAGATAGCAATAGAGCTTCGTGAGTGAGTTTGTAGTCAGGAAATCCTGATATGAAATCAAGAACTGACCAACCCAATAAATGTGACTAGACTAGTAACACTGGAACTAAAATACAGAGAGCTGTACACAGTATACATTAATGATTTCAATGACAGATTTTTATTATAGATTCATCCAAATGTGTTCAGACTAATGTGAATTCTTTAGGACCATAAGAAATATAGTGTTCATCACTTTATGTGTATTGGCTCACCAGGCTATATACTATTACAGAAAATGTGTTTGGATAGCATTACAGAGTAAACAGAAGGGGTAGCAAGAGACTCTTGGGCACAGGATTAAAACAATGAATCTAGAATGACAAAACTAAATTTAGTCATCCTGTATGGAGGCCCCATCAGTTTCTTTATCAAATTGCAATATACTGCAGACAATTTAAAAATTATAATCACAGAATTAATGGGAAATAAAATAATGTAAGAATTCAAAACATTAAAAACACATTTTGTTTTTAAGAGATTGGTAATGAGCCTGGGCTCACGGAACCCATTTGTGCCATGGTTACTATGCCACAAACTGTAAAATATTTTGTATAATTTAAAACCACAATAAAACAATTTAATATAAGACAAGTGATTAAGGCATATTTCTCATTCCAAATGCTAGGACAAATTCTAAAAAGTGCTATTTATTTCCTACGCCTGAAATGGGTTGCCTAAATCAGCCAGAAAAACAATGCCTTTGCAGAGTTAAGTCTCTCATTATTATGTACAAATAGATTAAAGAGACAGATTTCAAAGAATGAAATGATCTTTTTTGAAGATATGTCCTAATTATTAAGATATGTAGCCTTCAGTTTGATTGAGACTGATTGTTTTAATATTTTTTTATATGGGTAATGCATTTTGTTATCATTATCATTACCTCAGGGCCTTCATCCAGTCTTATCCATACAGGTGTTTTATCCAAATCATAATGGATGTAACGGAAGTCTTCAAATGTGTCACTCATCTCGCAGGCCATTTTCCAAACATTTAATGGAAGCCACGTTGTGTTTTCTGGTTTGGGGACATTTTGCTATAGAAAATGTAATGGCTTTTAATTACAATAAAAGAAAAAAAGTTTTTATTTTGATAGAAGTTGTGTGTTCTATAATTGTTTAACCTTCCACTTTCAATGAGATTCTAAATAATCCATAAATATGTCAAGTTGTCAGTGGTGACAAAGTGTGTTGATTCGCAATGGTTATATAAATTTAAACTCTCAAATCTAATTGATTTGAATAAGCTACAATCTTTAAGATGTACAGAAAATTCTGTGGCATTCAGCATTTTACATCTCTTGAAATTTACAATCTTCCCTTTTTAACTTCTCTTCTGCATAAAGAGGCTAATCATTGATACACAGCCACGGTCACAGAAAATCACTATTCCATACAAGTGTACTATTATTTAAAACTTTTTATTCCTAATGTATATAATAAAATGATAACATATTTATATATCTCTAGAAAGTCATTTCATTTCTGTAAAGGCATTTCCTAAAATAAATGAAGTTGAAATAAGAGAAGAAGACAAATAATAATCAAAATGTCTAGTACCTTCTCTATACCTCCAATAGGTCCAGGGAGAAAAAAATTCCACTCCAAGGGAGTTATTTCCCCTTCAGTTTTCATAATCTCTGAGCAAAGCAAAAATGAAAATACAAGCTTGTGTTTTTCAAAGAGACCTCTGAAAGAAAATCAAAGCAATCACTAGAGGAATATCTCATTTCACATGTCACATTAATCTGTAAGTAAGATCAAAGTTAATTTAGTTAATGAATTCTTTAAGATTTACAATATAAATAATGGGTACTTGACATTAGCTAAGAAAAGGCTAGCTTCATAACATCCTTGTTAACCATCAGTAATAGAAACAGATGACCTTTGCATCATCTGCATCTGAAGGATGTGAAAGGGGACCAAGCATACTACAAAATAAAGCATGACCCACAAAACCATATACTAGAGGCACTATGAGATATATTTGATTATTTTATGGCCTCCTTCAGTCATGAAACAACTATTGGTCTCATGTAATTGAGATGAATACATAGGCTATGATTGGAACCATGTCACACACGCAGCAGTCCTCCCTCCCCTTGCAACCAGCTGATCTATCCAAATGAAGGTTAATGCCAATAAAGTTAAGGAGTAAATTTTATCGGCATCCCAGACTCTGCCAGGGTGTAGCACTGTAAGCTGCCCAAGGGTCACTGGCTCTTGATTTTTCTTCAGGGTTGACTCCTGAAAACTTTCCCCATGTTTGGATATAGCTGCAATGAGTAGAGATTTGAATTAGAGTTTTCCTTCTCCTAGGTGGGTAGCCAGCAAGCTAAGGAGCCCCTTCCTGCCTGAAGATTACTTGTTAAAGCACCAGTGCTCTTCTTGACAGATAACAGTTCAAGCCGGATCCAATATCTGAGTTGGACTAGTTGTCAGAGGCTAGTTGAGATGCATGCCTTTGGAAGCATTTTATAGGCAGTGGAGTGCTTTTTTTGCATTACACCAATTCCAGTAATGTCAATATTACTGAAACCATGAGACACAATGCAGGTAACAATACAAGAATTACCTAGAAACATTCTTGTAAATACATACTGTAGTCTCTTCTAAGCAAATGTCCAGTCGTGTTTGAAGGTCATCGGACTTCTCACTGGTTGAGATTGTATTGTTAAATAGCTGAATAAAATTTTAAAATAATAAAATGGTTAAGATGTTTCTGACTAAATCCTAAGCATTTGAAACATTGGAAAAATAAAGGCTAAAATTCAAATTAAACTCAGACATGATTGCCTAACTTTGGACTGGACCAATTTTCCTTTCAGACAATCAGATGATGGGGAGGGAGATTTTTTTTTTTTTTTTTTTTAAATTTTATTAGTAATGTGGGTGTAGGGGAGAAAACTACTCTATTCTAGCATCATTTCATTTTTCAAATTTGTTTCAGATTTTCTAAAAAATACACCAAACTAATTTCTACTTCATACTCATACAGATGGCTCCTCGGTCCTTTTGACTACTGCCTAGTCCTGTTTTCGAACCCTACCAATTTATTACAGAGGCACAGATGACAAAAATGTTGACACCTTGTAATTCATTCTTTTAATCACAAAGAAACAATGGATTTTACAGAAGAATCCCATCTAGCCTTGTCAAGAACCATAGCTGCAGTGCTAAAATTTGTTGCAGGTTGGCGTCATTATCATCTTATATACCGTCATTGTCATCTAATATACCATCTAGCAAAGCATTCATGGATAATAAAGATTATTATTATAATCGGTTTACAGGGGTAATGTTTAAAGTGGTTCTGCCCATCAGCAACACAATACACAAAGAAGCTAAACATTTTATAATGAATTTTCTAAATTAGTTAATAATGACACTGTATTTCAAACTTTAACTGTAAATAATGGATATTTTGGATAAGACATATACTGATTGTCAAAGAATATGAGAAAAAAACACATGTGCTTATACATGAGTAAATTATCTGTTTTTATTGTTATGACTATCTATCTGGCTGCCTGGAAACACTGGACTCAGATTGCCGGGTATCAACTCTAATAAACTATGTCAAATACTGTACAGTTGGAAGTTTGAAAGACTGCACAAGCACTTCACTGTAGAGAACCTTACAAAAAGGTACTGCTCTACTTAATTGAATCATACTAGACTATCTGTTTTGTCCAGAACTGAACTGAACCTGGACTCTACCAGACTATCTTGACTCTGCCACCTCTTCTCTTTATAGAGGGCCAATGAAGGCCTTCTAGGAAATGACAGAATGTCCCCAGACCTTTTTTAGACAAATCACATGACCACATCACAACCTATTTTCAAGTAGAGTGTTCCTGAAGGGCCATCCCTCATCCTGGTTTAATGCTAGCAGTAGATGGCTTCTGTCACCTGTGTGAGCGTGTCATATGCACTTCTAACCTTACCCATATCAATAAGTTCATTTATAACAATATCCTTTTTAAATACTTGCAAAATGTATATGAAGTAAATATGGGTAAAGTTAAAAATTTTACATTTATGCATGGGCCCACTACAATTTGAAAGAGACCAACTTTGGGTACTAAGATCAATACTTATTGGTTTAGGAATGTAAATTACACATACTAATGTGATGATTTTATTGGCTTATCCATTCCTTTACCTGTTTAAAATACTTGAGAGAGAATTGATACATGGGATCTACTTCCCCCATGTCAGACACCACAAAGTACATAACCGAACCCCTCACAGCAACACAGCGATATTTCTCCCAGGCCACACTGATCTTTTCTTCTGTTGTCTCGGATTCAGCAAGTCTTTGTTTGATAACTGTTGAGGTGACCTGTCAAGAAACAATTCAATGTAAGTCTTTGATAACTGCTGAGGTGACCTGTCAAGAAACCATTCAATATTTTTCTTTAAGTTGATCAGAATTAAAAACTAGTTAATACATGTCTGCTATACATTTTACATCTGAACTTATTTCAACAAGTGTATCTACACTGTTACTTGATGTTTTTACTTTAAATTGGCAACTAAAACCAATTTTTTCCCAATAGCAGTAAAATTTATTGCTAGACACCCTCATGATATAATTTTCTGGTAACATTGTTAGACCCATTTTAATCTTAGAATTTTGTTTAACTTTATGAACATTGTTTTTTCTTGAACCAAGTCTAATAAAACATAATGGTATTTTTTCTGTTTGATTTCTAGTCTTCTACATCTTTGTTTTCTAAATCACATTATAATTATATGATCATTATTACATATTAAACTCTGCTAGCGGAATTATAAAAAAAAATTAGTGCTGTGTTACTTCTGCCGAGAGATATAAGGAATGAGAGATCCTCAAGATGTGCTTGGGACATTTGATTGATGCTTTAATGGTCATAAACACCCACATTACCAATGGAAACAAGTGAAACTCACACATGTGAAACTCTCACATTTCAAGGCCTATGTGATACTTGCCTTAGAATCATTCAATGTATTGATAAGTTCTTCATTGTCCAATATATTTCCTTCCGATTCAAAAAGTAACTTAAGAATTTTATCTTCAATAGATTTCAGCTGGTTCTTATCAGCATTGATTCTCATGATGAGTTCATTTCTTTGTTCTTCCAAGTCTGGTCTCTCTAAACTGACAACATCACTACAACCAAAAGAAAAAAAAACAAACAACCTTTTCATGTCTGACCTTTTAAATGTAACTAGTTGAAATTTTTACTGTTCCTAGTTGAAAATTAGTCTATTTAAAAACAGATTGTACTCCAAAAAAAAATTTCTATTTCTATTTTCATAATCAAAACAATAAAACAACATTTACATAAATCTAGGTTTTATTTTGGTAATAAAAATTGTAATGTATTTAGTTTAACTAATCTTATTTTTTTAAAAATCTTTTTAACAATTCGACTGGTTAATTTAGTCTTGAAAGAATGCTTTGGATATTAAGCCAGAGCTAAAATAAAATGCATGTAACTAAAAAAAAAACAGATGAAAAAGAAATTTTCAACCTAAGAAGTTGATCTTCAAGGCCTTTCTTGGTGACTGTGAAATTGATAACTGTTACTTTGATGCAGACTTCTGGCAAGTAATGTGGATTAGACAGTTTGGTGGTCATATAGAAACGGAAGTTTCGATCATAGTCTATATCGCTATCCCCCAAGCGAATCAACACACGCCCACCCTGAAAAAAGACAACGAAAAAAAAAGATTAAAAAGTAATTTTTATTTAATCAGAATGTTGGCCTAAAACTCTACACATTGGGTATCACTTTGAAAATTTAGTTTTTAACTGCAAGTTCTATTCTTCCAATCCCTTTTAAGCTCATTCATGACAAATTCAATTATAATTTCACTTATGCTGATTTTATTTATAATAATCTTATTAATTACTAGTTGATTCATCATGATTCTATTTATGGTCATTTCATTTATTATAATATTATTCATGCTAAGATTTTTCCTTATCGTTTCATTGACGGCAGCCAGGTAGTGTGATATGCTGACTGGACTGTTGTTCGATGGTCTCAATAGTACCAGATTCATAACCTACAGTTCAGCGAGAGGTTTGGTTAGGATGAAATTACCATCAAATCTGAAGGAACATGTGAAATATTGTACATGTGAATAGACTTCATTACTTTTAGAAATATTACAAGATAAACTAACTTTTGTTTTAATTTTAAAGATTACATCCAAAACGCTGTTCATTGAATACTTCCTGTAAACATGAGACACGAGCTAAGTAAAAGTAAAGTTCCCCTTTCAGACCTTGCTATCTATGGGGCAGATGATGTTAAGGTCATCTGTTTCTATGGCCAACAGTTAACAAGCAGGGTGTTATGTGGCCAGAACAACGACCAACCGCCTTTACATTCCACAACTAAAGTCAGGTACCCATTAGAGTTGGGTGGACTCAGGGGCAAATGAACTCCATCTTATATTTTCTTATATTTCCTATAAATCTATTGTGAGCCTAAACATAAAACTTAGTTCATTCCCTTAGAAAAGGAAAAAAAAATTATCATAAATCAGCCCATAACATAGTTATAATGAGAATGATGTTCGAGAATGTTTAAAATATCATTATCAAGATTTCAATCTACAAAGGAATATGGTAGGCAGACAAGATAAGGTAAGATGATCTGTTCTCTGCTATATTATAACAAGTAGGCTCTGACCAGAAAATAATTTTCTAATTGGACATACGTTATGACTACATATACTCTATTCAATTAAAACCAGGAACATTCCAAGAAAACCACTAAGGAGACCAGATACAACACTATGAAATTCATTGAAAGCATTGGCAAATGGGGAGGGGGGAGGCATTCCATAAAATCATCCTTAACCTTTTATGTATTATCATTTTAGCCTCGCATTTTTTTCATTCACAGTTACCTACAACACTATACTATTTATTTGTGTACAAAATATATTTTGATAACTTCAGCAACCAAGACAGGTGTTCTAAAAGATTACAGTAACATTTTTTTCCTCTCTGTTCAACAATACATTTGCATCTGAACACTCTGCATTAACACAGTCCTGTGCATCTCTTTGAGAATTCTGGGATTAAAACAAGCAATAGCTTTACTTCACATATACCTAATTAGGCACCCCAAAAAAGTCAAAATTTTTGGATCTACTCTTATAAAGAAACATGTTAAGTCCTTAGAAATGAAGCATTTTCATAGTGTCAAATTTGATAAAAGTGACCTTACTTATGAATATATAACTGAAAAAGTCAATAAGGTTACATAAAAGGTTCAATTACCTAAAGGAGTTTAAAGATTGATATGTTACTTGTAATGTAAAGCACTTTAGTTATAGATGGAGAAATGAATTGAATGTTGCACTGACCAAACCCTCAAAACATATTGGAGTCCAAGGGTAGATTATGTGAAGTTGTAATAAGTCAGGAGACATAACTCCATCATTAAACCTTTTTGCTTTTACAAACACAGCTTTTACACACACAGAGAAAATTTTGGTATACAGTAAAGTGTTTAAATGTTTAGTTGTAATAGAAAAATGTTACCTGTATAAATGTTTGTTTTAACAAGACAGGTTCTAGTGCTGGATCCAAAGCTTCACCAACATCCTCCATCAAAACAGGTAAACCTGCTCTTATGCAAGCTTCCAGTGTTCTCAGAAAGTTGGAATTTGATAATTTAATAATTTTAAGCTTATTTAGAGCCTCTCTATTTCTGATCCATCTGTTGGCCTGAAAGAAGTGTCAACAATAAAACTCAGCTTTAATCAATACAAGTACATACTAGAAACATTATTTGTTTACTTAGAAACTTTACCTGTTCTTGTGGGTCAATCATCAAAGGCCACCTGCGACCTTTAGTTACAAGAACAGCGTTTTCAATTGACACAGCATCTCTTGGCAGACCATCAGCATTCCATTGTCGAATTTCATATATATCTGCCAAGACTGACACAAGCGTCATATTTTCTGTTGCAGGCATTTGAAGCTCAATCAATCGTTTAGTCCAACCTGTAGAAAAGTTTTTGTATCCAAATTATTAAATACATTCAAATGTCTTATAATGAATCTAAGTATTCATGCTAGATACATCAGAGTATTTCAGTCATGTCAATTGGTCGTTGCGGTAATATTTAGGTTATGTTATGCTAGTTTCTTAAAAAATGTTCTTTCTTAATATAAATATATATCATTCATATATATATATTAATATAAATATTTCTAAAAGTTTTTAACAAATAATTAAATGTGAGAAATACAAGATACAGTTAAGTTAATAATAGTAAAGTTCCCCTTTCAGACCTTGTGGTCTATAGGGCAGATTATGTAAAGGTCATCTGATTCTGTGGCCTAACGAGGGTGTCATGTAGCCAGCTCAACGACCAACCGCCTTTACTTTTCCCCAACTAATGTCAGGTACCCATTAGAGCTGGGTGGACTCAGAGGCGCCCAAGGATCCTGAAATTAAATATCCCAGTCTTCAGTAGGATTCAAACCCCGGACACCGGTTTGGAAGTCAAGCGCTTTACCGCTCAGCCACCGCACCTCCTAAGTTAATAATAATTGATGTAAAATATTTTGTTTCTAACTACTAAATCATATATCTGAGAGTAAAGCATAACTAAATAATGAAAAATCAAGCTAGACCTAATAATATTTTCAAGAGTTATGAGAACAAGAAGTTTGTATAATTTGATGTTTGGCCAGGAAGGTATACATTCTCAAATGATCAATTCAAAAGCAGAAAGCAGGAGGTTTGGACTAGAAAGTAGATTATCCTTATCTTTGAAGGAACATCCGTAACATGTAAAACATTTTATAAACATTTTTTAGAAACAGCCTGCACCATTTTCAAAACCTAATTCATTTTGTACTATTCATATTTTCTTATTGAGGATGATTAGTTGTCATGTATCAAGATTAATGGGCGATTAGGAAAACTTACAACTGAAATGAATCAAAAGCTGCTACAAAGGTCTAAAAAATGTATTTATGTATCCAACACAAGACTTAAGCTAGTCAAAAAACAATCAGTTAATATGGTATAAGCAGACATTGCATTAATAAAGGTTTCGTTTTTTAAGTTTTGGACATTCATTCAGAAATTAAGATTATCATGTACCAATCTAAACTTCTTGAGAACCAAAGCAGACAGCAGTGGGAAGGGTTCAAACTGATGACAGTTCTAAAGGCATACCACACGACCAGTTTGCTCTCTTAATGGTACTAGTTTTCAAGGGTGTCTGTATCTAAACATTTTAAAAGTACATTGTTTTTGATGTTTAGACTTACCTTCTACAAGTTTTTGCCTGTAAGTAGAAGTAAAGGCTCCATAGTAGGCTACACAAGCTGCTGCTATAAAAACATCTCCTACTACATTTTTCAACTATACATCAAAGTTGGCAACACTTTCCTCCCAGCGAACCTATAAGAAACATGATGTAGAAAGGGAATAAATACAATGGCCTCCTTCAGTTGCAAAATAACTATGGAAATGAGATGAATGCCTGGGCATTAGTTATGGTTGGAACAATGTAACCCAAACAGCTATTTTCCAATTTCTCTGCACAGCTGATGAATCCAAAGGAACAGCAACTGCTGATACAGAATGCGAAATGCGGTGGCGCAGGCTCTGCAAACTGCCTTGTCTGCTCCTTATTTTTCCTCAAGATAGACTCCTAAAGCCTTTCACATATTTGGTTATAGCCGCAAGGCAGCAGAGGTTTGAATTCAGTTTTCCTTCTCCTAGGTGGGTAGTCAACCAAGGCTAATGAGCCCCTCCTGCCTGAAGCTTACTGGTTTAGGCACTGGTTACACATTTTCCCCAGTTAGTGATAACAATTCTCCCATATCAAACATCTAAAGGGTAGAGGCTGTTTGTCAGAGGCTATCTGAAAGCCATTGAAAGTATTTTTTAGGTAGTGGAGTGCTTATTTCCATTACCACTTTTAACAACCTTGCAGAACAGAGAATAAATATTTCAAGGAGTAGAGAATAAATATTTCAAGGAGTAGAGAATAAATATTTCAAGGAGCAGAGAATAAATATTTCAAGAAGCAGAGAATAAATATTTCAAGGAGTAGAGAATAAATATTTCAAGGAGTAGAGAATAAATATTTCAAGGAGCAGAGAATAAATATTTCAAGGAGCAGAGAATAAATATTTCAAGGAGTAGAGAATAAATATTTCAAGGAGCAGAGAATAAATATTTCAAGGAGCAGAGAATAAATATTTCAAGGAGTAGAGAATAAATATTTCAAGGAGTAGAGAATAAATATTTCAAGGAGCAGAGAATAAATATTTCAAGGAGCAGAGAATAAATATTTCAAGGAGCAGAGAATAAATATTTCAAGGAGCAGAGAATAAATATTTCAAGGAGCAGAGAATAAATATTTCAAGGAGCAGAGAATAAATATTTCAATGATAAAGATGAGAAATAAATGAGTTTCTAGTAATGTCCCATTTCTTATTTCAACATGAAATCATGAGATTGAGATGTTGTTTTGGGATTCAAAGATAGTTGAGCTACTGAAATGTATATTTTTTAAAGTAGAAATATGAAACAAAATCACACCAAGAAAGTGACAAAATCATTGTAGTCTCACAATTCTTTCCAAGATTGTGTGTCATGCATGTCTCATCTCCAATATGGAAATATGGTTTTAGTGAATGAATGCACATATTTTCAAATCGTTAATTTATTCCTCAAGGTGATATTTTTGTTTGATCATTTCAATTTATCTTTGATATTATAAAAACTACGCCCAGTAGGCCAAGTCTGACTAAGAATCATATTTTAATGTTATAATAGTTCTCATAGATTTTAAAATAACCTATTTGTTCATCAGCTAAGGCTGTTGTCAGTTTGGAAGAGCGTTTCAATCTGGCGGCAGTCACAGCCATGTTTCTTTCCAAACTTTTTTTTTCAGCCATACTCTTGTCAAAGACAGCCTGAAGATTTTTAATTTGTTTCTCCACTTCAGCCAGTTGGTCTTGTTTAGCTTTGAGGACACTTAAAACCTCATTGAGAACGTCTTGAGCCTCAGCCAGTCTGACAAGGAAGAGATAATACATCTTGTAATAATAATATACCAACTATACATATACTTCTGTAATAAAACTATATTCAAAGTGACATCATTATGATTTAGTACAAAGTTTACTAAGTAATGACCACTAAAGTTATATTAAAATAAGTCTAAGAAAACAAATATAATTGAATATTTTTTTACTTATACCTAGAATGATTTAAAAAATAGCAACGCTTTGATTGCTAATTATTTAATGCTTTGACTGCTAATTATTTAATGCTTTGACTGCTAATTATTTAATTCTTTCACTTCCAATTACTTACGCTTGTTTCTTTGGCTCAATTTGTTTAGCTACAGCAGAGTAAACATCAATTGCTTGAACCCATAGGACTAAAGTTTTACAAGCCTAGACGAAGAATAGATTTATCAAACAACATTCCATCATTACTCGGTGGTCATAAGAATCTTCAAAACATTATATCACAAATATTTTCAGATAAGTAGTTAATGATTTAAGATTTACATTCACTATGAAACTTTTCCATAAACAATCTAATTACAAAATATAATGTCTACTAAATAAAAAAAACAATAATGCATCTATAGACATTTTTTTTTCACACCAAATACAGAAATTGTTTTTCAGCTTAGAAGATTGCTGGTTGGCAAATAAAAAAGAAGAAAAAAAACAAACAAAACAAAACAACATTCAATGAAAAGTGGAGTTGTTTTGACATACTGTGGGCTTAACTTATCAGACAGATCATTTTATTAGTACAACATTTGTGGGTGAATGTTAGACTGTGTTACTCTTCAAGTCTCTGATCCAAATAAAAGAAATGATTTCACATTCACATTTTGTTGTGTTTTTTTTTAACACCAGATCTTCTGTAGAATATTAAACACATGACTAGCCTAGTTGATCTAATTTTAAACATCTATGTTAATCATCCCTCTTTGCTTATGATGCTTTCAATATAGACAGTATCATCTCTTTCTACTAGGTTTTCTCCTTGAAGTTGTAGTTGTGCTTCTATGATTTTTAAATCAGTTTTCTCCACTTCTATAATGATCTTGTTTAATTTTAAATGAGCATGTTGTAGTTTTTGGAGGCAGATATCCTCTGTGAAATCTAGATCCTCCATTTTTTTTGTCCATTGAATGCATGTGTTGCCAGCTTTTTACTTTTTCATTATTCAGTCTAATCATAATCATCAAACTCCATTAGAGTGAGGGCTTGAGAGGCTCAAATCCTCTCTTGCAAAAGCCCTGGCCAGAAACCCTGCTGTCTTGCGTAGTGCATAAATGTCGCCATACAGGTTGAGAATTTTGGGTTTCCCAGACCTGTCGAGACGGAGATCAGCAAATCTGGGGCAGTCAAACAGAATATGAGGCAGGGTTTCCTCTTCTTCCCCGCAGCGGGGGCACAGTGAATCGAAATTTGGCCATAGCCGCGAGAAATATGAGCCAACAGGACAGTGGCCTGTCCTGCACTGTGCTATAATAGCTTGCTCAGGCCTGGACAGCCTCCACCACGGGGAGTGCAGTCAGGGCGCCTCATGTGCTCCCAGACTCCACAGGCTTTTTGGGACTCAGTCTAATGAGTTTTTAGAAATAATTTAATGATTCCTCTGACAATAAAATAAGTTACCTTTGAAACTTTGGCTACAACGTCAGGTACAAAACTTGGCATGGATGTATATTTCCTGACTTTAGCCAGCTTGGCAGCTGGGACATTTTCTTTGTCATATTCATAAATTTTTTTTAAGAAGTTTGTGTCTGCCAGCATGGCTTTACAACTCGCCCAGTCTGTCCTGAAAGACATTATTGCATAAGCAATCAACATTTTAGTGCAATGAATTACTGAAGGTCACGGTCATTAGACGTTCACCAAGTATAAAACATTAATGTTTCGTTTGTTTATTCCACTTACTTGTTGCCTAAGAGAATGGCAACAGCTTCTAGAACTGTCTGAACAAGTTCTGGAGGTTTGGTAAATACTCGTATTTCAGCAATGTCATTTTTGTCTAGTGCTAACAAAGCCTGAAAGCACAGAGTCATAACAGATCATAGTCATTCTTATTAATCTTAATATTATATAATACAGACGTTACTTCAAAAAAGAAGATGATTACGTCCTACGCATCATGCATTTAGTCATGCATATTAACCAATGACTTAAATTCTGCCAAGTCACTGGTTTTCCTGGCTAGCTCAGGCAACCCATTCCATGCTCTAATAGCACTAGGGCAGAAGGAGTGTTTGTACAAATTTGTCCTAGCATATGGGACGAGGAATGTGCCTTTATCTTTGTGTCTTTCAGAGTATTTTATTAAATTTTGTTTTTGTATTTGAAGATTATGGTTGTGTTTTATGTATGATTGCTACTTTACTTTTGAGCCTTATTATAAAAACTAAAACAAATAAATTCCACTTATCTTATTCATGGTTAACCAGTAACACAGACTAAAAACGCAAAATACTTAGGTGTTATGATAAATGAAAAACTGCCATGGAATCCCCATATTGATTAAACTAACAAAAAATCAAACAAAGCATTAAGCATAACTAAAATGTTTGTTAGGCCAATAATAGAATATGCATCCTCTGTTTGGGACCCCTCAACTCAAGAAAACATTAAGAAACTGGAACAGACACAAAATAGATCAGTGAGATTCATAACAAATGAATATTCACATTTGACTAGAGTAACACCTTTAGTAAAATCACTAAATTTAGAAAGCCTTCAGGATAGAAGATTCAAAAGTAAGGTAGCAATTATACATAAAACATTGAACCAGAATCTTCAAATACAAAAACTAAATCTAATAAAATACTCAGAAAGACACAAAGATAATGAAATTGACATTCATGACTGTGAAATGCTATTTATTATTGCACCTCATGGCATGAAGTCGTGTATGGCAGCATTATGAGATTGAAGACAAGGAGATTATGGTCATCAGTAAAGAACATTCTTACAAAAAATTTTTTTTATCAAAGTGGGCAACTCTCAAGATACCCAACCTTTTCATGCCATGTGTGCGGCTTGTTTTTCAAAATGAAGATAATCTTCCCTAGCAGTCTTTGAGTTAAAAGAAAATGAGATCCTTTTTCAATTACAGAGAAGGAACAACTACCTTGTCATGTAATGACACTTTGTGAAAGACAGAAGATACAAAAGTGAAGTAATAATAATACATATTTCAAGGAAAACCAAGAAAATAATATACAAAACCATAATAAGACCAGCAGCAATGCATGGAAGTGAGACCTGGACACGGACTAAGAAATCTGAAAATTTACTTAATACATACTTGGGAACAAAAATTCTTAGGAAAATCTATGGTGCCATACAGGATGAAACAGGGTGGATGACACGCACTAACCATGAGATATATCAATTGTATGAAGACCCACCAATAGTGGCCAAAATAAAAAGAAAAGACTACGTTGGGCAGGTCACCTTGAAAGAATGTCAGATAACAGAGGAGCGAAAATTGTATACAGGCAAAAAACAAAAGGCAGGCGACCCAAAGGCAGACCCAGAATGCGATGGATTGATGATGTGGAAGCAGATTTGCAACAATTTGGGGTTAGAGCGTGGAGACGAAAGGCCCAGGAGAGATCTGAATGGAAGGATGTGTTGAAGTAGGCCAGAGCTGTAGCGCCACTGGGATGGGATAATACATAAAACACTCAACCATAACTTAAAAATACAAAAGCACAACCTAATGAAATACTCCAAAAGACACAAAGATAAAGTAACAAGTAACATTTCTTATTCCATCTGGTAGGACAATTGGTTCAAGTGTTTCTTCCCTATTGCTATTGCAGCAAGGAACATGTTGCCTGAATCAGCCAGGACAATCAAGACTTAGGTGAGTTTAAGTCTGTTATTAACTTACATGACTAGATTAACAAATGGATATGCTTAATCTATAACTCTCTTCTGTTTAGAAAGAGTGTCTGTAATTTATAAAAAATGTTTTACTTTCTCTGCAACTTCCAGCGCAGGTAGCGCCTCGTTCAAGTCTCGCTGAGCATCATCTGCTATAGCCTGAGTTTCTTCAGCAGTTGTTTTCGCTTTGGCTTCATCGATAGCCACCTGTTTCTGAACCAGATTGATAAATTGAAAGAAAATGTTACCCATACATATTAAATATTTCATATTGATTAGAGGTTTGAAACAATCCACAGCAGCAATTTCTGAGCCTAATCAGAACATAGTAATAGATAGATCAAAAGCAGCCTAGATTCTCATTAGTGCATTGAAATACTTATAGAGGTCTTATGTTCTTCAATGTTGACTGGTTTCTACATGAAATTTTAACTTTAATAATCTCTCAACTTATAATTGTTATTATCGGTGAATTTTATAACACTGCAATTGTTCAGGGAACAGTACCAGGAAAAAGAAGAAGAGTGTTTTTTAACAGTGGTCAGAAGGTCATCATGGGGCTTGGTTGCCATTGTAAATTGTAATCCTGTTTTGGATTTCCAAGTTTGAAAATATAATCTTTGTATGTGATACAAGTTAACAATTTGTGCATGCATAGGTAAATATATATTTGACGAATGAACAGTCACAGTAAAAGTTAAAAGTTAGGATGGCTGCCTGGTCATGCGGTTTGTGCGCTGGACTGTCGTTCGGATT